>NC_053027.1:465749253-465803628 GCF_003073215.2 Triticum urartu
AGATTCACATGATAATCCAAGTACTAGATACTCAAGATTGTCCATAACCGGGGACACGGCTAACCATGATTAGTTTATTACACTCTGCAGAGGTTTGCGCACTTTTCCCCACAAGACTCGATCGCCTCCGTTTGGTTTCTCGCACTACATGGTGTTTGAGAAGACGGATGACCGAGACATAGTCTTTCAGAAGCGCTATCACCTTACGATCGGGTAGACCGTACCACCTACATCCCCTACATCTGGTAGTCTACCACTGTAAGAGTTAGCACGACTTAGTCAACTATGCTAGAGCCCATAATAGCTTGTGGCTGCACACGGAAGTTTCTAGTATGAATAGTCTCATGATCCCTTTGAGCCTGGGTGTCGGTCCAAAAGAAAACATGCAAGTCCTGGAATACCCAGGTGCCTCAATCCACCCAGATGTGTGTTTAAGTTGCCACCTTAGATAAACCATTAATTAACAAACTCACATCTGTCATGGATATCACTCACCCAGTCCACGTCTACTAGCATAGCATGGCACAATAAGCAAACGTAGAAGTAACTCCCAAAGGTTTGATAATAAACAGGTAATAGGTACTACCTCAACTACTTCCCATCCCACAATTTAATTAGATCCTAATCATGCAATGTGTGAGGATTGATCTAATGCAATAAAACTGGGTAGTAGGAAAGGTATGATCAAAGTGTTACTTGCCTTGCTGATGATCCGGGAAACCTAGCGATTCGAAGTAACAGGCGGCGCACTCCGGGTATTCTATCGCAGACAAACAAACAAGCATACAATAAGTACTCATCGAAAGCACAGGTAAAATTCAAATAAGATATCTAACCAGAAGGTTCAACTTAAGAACTCCGGTTTGCAAAAAGAATCAAATCGAACGAAGCAACGAAAGTCAAACGGCGAAAGAAAACAACTTCGTTCTACTAATCTGGATCTAAGGAAATTTTGACAGTAGCAAAAACTTGTTTAAGTTGGCTAAACGGATAAAGGGTTTCGAGACGAAACTCCAGGCGCTTGACTCGCCTGATTCCGATAAACGAGCGAAAAGTTATACTAAAAGGAAAATCGGATCAGGAATCGCGATCAGAAAAATCGCGGGTTAAATCCGAGAAAAAGAAAAACGACGAACATTCGTTAGAATGAACGAACGGACGAACGCTCGCTATTTAAATAAATCGGAAAAACCGATCTATTTAAAAAACGAAACTAAAAAAAACCGACGGAAAACCGAACGGTTTTTCGAAAAAAACCAGCCCGGAAAACGAGGCGCGGTGAACCTCGGGCGGCGTGCGGCGGCGGCGGCGCGGCAAGGCGGCAGCGGCGGCGGCGGCGCGGCAGGGCGGCGGCGGCGCGCGCGGCATGGCTGGGGCGGCTTAGGGTTTGGCTGGGGCTGGGCCTCCCCCCGGCTTATATAGCCTAGTCGGGCCGGAGTCCTAATCGGACATGGCCCGTTAGGTCGATTCGTTTTTTTAAATAATTACGCGCGGAAGAAAAATATAAAGAAATACTAAACGGACTTCAAAAATCCCGAAATAAATTTTCCCAGGCTTCTAAAATCAAGCCGCACAAGGTGAACATTTATTTGGGGCCTAAATGCAATTTCGAAAAACGCACATTTTTCCTAAATTCAAATAAAATAACGAAAAACTCCGAAATAAAATCTTATTTTATTTTATTATTAAATCCTCAATATTTCTTTATTTTGGGAAAGTCATTTTATTCCCTCTCTCATATTTTTGTAATAGAAATAATTGACGATAAAATAACAAAATCAAATGATCCTATTCTCAATATTTGAGAAAACTCAAATATGAAAATAACGAAATCCCCAACTCTCTCTGTGGGTCCTTGAGTTGCGTAGAATTTCTAGGGTCAACCAAAATGCAAAATAAAATATGATATGCATAGATGATCTAATGTATAACATTCCAAATTGAAAATTTGGGATGTTACAGGAGAGCATGGCCTAATTGCCTCTCTTTCAATCAATTTACCACCTCATAGAGCCTGGGCATCCACAGAACCGAAAAATTTATGGGGATTTCAAAAGTACATCCCTTGAAGCCGCTGAATCAGCTAATGTAGCTGCAATAAGCATTCTACAAGAAAACAACATAGTAGTATTTGATGATGCAAACCTACAACCCCTAAAGAAATGCAGAAGAGAACTTCTACAAGCAACATCCTGGTCATGGGGTTTTGAGCAATCTACTATGTAGCTTAAAAAACAAGTCGAAGCCATGGAAAGAGATAGGGTGCAACCATTAACATTGCTGCTTTCATCTGATGACGATAGCCCAAATACACCACTTCTTGAGGTATATTAGACATACTTTTGTCTTAGTTTGTGTACCAGTTTTACACATACAAAAAATAGACCATGTATATCTCATAACAAGTTTCAGGAACCCGATGATGAATTGGTTCCAACACCTGAAGCAGAACCATAGTTTAATGGCAGCGCAACGAACACACCGCCAGCTGAAGTGATCTCTAACCTCTTTCCTACCACCAGCAAGCTAGACCTAGAAATCACAGGCAACAGAACTACTAGGTAAAACACTCACTAGAAAAACCTACTAAATAAACTATCTTCTTCTTTGACCAACCAACAAAGCACTGTGTGCAGGGTGTCTCGAAAAAGAAGTGCAAAGAGAGCGTTGTTCGACCATGGCAATGAGCTGTAAACCCAAGCAACAACATCGACTAGGATACTTTTGAAAGCTAGCTCAAAGGCATTACCAAAACTTATTATCCTTCATGCGGAGTATTTTCATGCGGCCAAAACTTTAATCCTATCTTATGAAATCCCATGTACTGACTATGCTATATCTATGTGCGTACGCTTAATTACTTCAGACAAACAGAATTATAATGTTAGGAAAAAGCATATAGCTCACTAATAGTTTAGAGTCTTCATCATCATTGCATTACATAGATAGCATAGAGGATACATTTAGTGCCAAAAGAAAAGCATCCTGGTTCCCTTGACCCAACAAACCCAACCGCAGTCTATGAAACGACTGAACGTTACTAAACATAGGCATACCATCATACTAGAGAACATATCTACATGTCCTTGCAGAACACCTTCCCATCTTCCTCCTTCCAAACTGCATCACAGAAACCTACAGAAACCCATACTTACTTAGACCAGGAAATAAACTAAATATTTCTTTCAGAAATAAAATTCCGTTTCATACACCAACCTCTTCAGATTTTGTGCACAGTGAGCACTGGCACCCCCTTGCAATGTCGGAGAGAAAAGACACATATTTCCCCTTCTTCCAGCTTCGCTCTTTCCACAAAGTGGCTCCAGTTATGTGTAATAGCATCCCTCTTGTCAACCCCTTTCATCAGTCAAACATAGGTTAAACAACTCCCAGATGAAAGCTTAATCCGCATTCGATCGATCGGACTGGAGAGAAACTTCAGCAGGTGCTTCTCAGTGAACAAAGTAGAGAAGTACTACAAGCATTCAACAGACTTATAGTTATACACTATGATTGATAGAGTAGGCAAATACACATATAGGCAAATAAATTTGCTTCTCACCATTCTTTGCCCAACTTTGGTAAAAGTCTTGTTCATCTCACACATATAGTGCCTAATAGCAGGCTTAACAGAACGGACATAGCAACTAAGACGCTTTCGAGCACACTTTGACATCATAAATTTCTTTGAATATATCTAGTCGGCTTCAGAATTAGGATCATATCCTAACAACAAAAGTAAAATAATTAATTTCCTATCTATAGAAAGAAACACTCTGGTTTATCTAGCATTAGTCCTTACCAACTGAATACTCCCTAGGGCAGTCACACACATCCTTGCATGTCTTCTGAAGCTTGTTTTTCTTCATACGGTAGCACATGCCTCAATAATTCAACAAACAAATGGCCCATAAGCGCAAATGATTAAAATACAGATCATGGCCACATTTTGTTAGGTCAAATGTCTGATGTTTACCATTACTAAAAATACCTTCATCAGAGCTTGTGTCCACGCCATCATCAGAGCTGATGTACGCCCGTTCATCAGAGCTCGTGTCCACGGCTTCATCAGAGCTGGTGTACGCGGGTTCATCAGAGTTCGTGTCCAGAGCTTCATCAGAGCTGCTGTCCGCGCTCTCATCAGAGCTAATGTTCACAGGATCGTTGATGCGATCTCCCCTCATGCCTTCAAACCTTAAACAGCAAAGATTTTCAATCGGCACAAACTATGTGGAAACAGGCAGAAAACATCATGCTGAAAAAAGACAGCAATGGAGTAGGAGTCGGCTGAAAATGAAAGGAGTTGCCAAATCCAAATGAATACGGACCAGATCCATGTTTCAAATAAGCCCCAGCCAGTCATAAAGGGGAAGAAATCTCACCAGCACGCAAACGCTAGGGTTTGTCGCTCAACAAAGGGTTCGACCACCGAACGGAGATGCCGAGGAAGAGGAATAGCAGGGGACCAATACCTGCCGCTTGATATTCTACAGCGAGCGGGCCAGGCAAAAAAATTGCCCATGGGCCAAACGACAAGTAGGCCAGCCCAGTAAACCTTAAATACTCTGTAAATAATATTAGACATGCTTCTAATAGAAAACAGATACATACCTCTTTTTTTTAGGCGAAACAGGCACATAAGTTTCAGTCCACATAATACATGCATATGCCTCAGTAATTGGTACAACCGTTTTTTATTGAGAGACACAACCTTTTCAAAACACTTCTATTTTAATTTTTCATAGCAACGACTGTTTTTTTGTCTCAACTTTGACTCTATGCTTTTAAAGTAAACCAAGTATATTAAAATAAACCAAATATATTCATATATGCCTCGGTAATTGGTACAGCCAATTTTTGTCGAGAGAGACAACATTTCAAAACACTTCTATCTTCATTTTTCATACCAACGAATATTTTTTTGTTTCGGCTTTCACTCTATGCTATTAAAATAAATCAACTATTTTAAGATAAACTGACTATATTATATCTTTTTCCTTAGGTTTGTTATCTTTTCCCCTCTTTTTTTCCAAGAAATATATGCATGCCCAAGTTTTTCATCATGATAACCATGTTTTCAAACTTGCTAAAAAAATACAACCATGCCAACTTTGCTTTCTCATCATACTGCATGTTTTCAAACTTGCTAAAAAAATATAGCGAAGCTAGCTTTACTCTCTCATCATCCCAAGAAATATATGAATGCACAAATTTTTCATCATGATAACCATCATTTCCAACTTGCTAAAAAATACAACCATGCCAACTTTACTACCTCATCATAGTGGCCAGTTTTTCAGATTGAACATATTCATATTATGCAAAATTTCCCTTTTCCCAGACTATGGTTTAGTTCAAGGTTCTTGCAGCATGAAACTATTTTCATCGACAACATGTCTTCAGCGGGTCTCTGCGCCATTTGGCGCAACGGGTCAACTAGTGCAACAATATAACCAACATGCTGTGATCATGCTCTTGTGAGAAAAATCCCTCGGACTGGCTTACCGATGGTGATCACTTCTTGGATCACCACCGTACCAACCTCAAAATCTTAACTATGAATATCTCGTGATCTTTCCGGCGATCACAACCACGACCAACACTTGGTCTTATCCAACCCGATGGCCTTCCCGCCATCATCAACAATGTAGAGTTCATAACTTATTGTGCATGATTTATTAAATGTTGACCCATGGTGTGACCTACTCTCGAGCGTGTCCGTAACCGTGGACTCGGCTATCGATAGATTAATACACTCTGCAGAGGTAGCGCATTGTACCCACACCACAGAACCCATGGCCTCGCACTCCGATTCGGGTGGACCAACGACATTTCGATGAAACCCCTCCATTGCCATGACACTCTGCCGGCCACTCCGACTAACTCCCCTCTGGGCTAGTCCTGGGTGGCCTCGTGTCTACCAAAGACACAACGACCACCGTCGTGGCCAAAACATAAACTGTCCCACACGGGGACACGGTACCAAAAATCTCAATAACGGGCACACAAGGTTATGTCTGCTTACCAGGCTAGGGTACCGCATGCCCATAACCTTCCCTCGTTGGAGGCACCGGCCAGAGGCATGACAACAGACCGAATAAAGGCCTTCCCATAAAGGCAAGTGTGGTTGCACTGGGAAAAACTCGATTAAGTGGCACCATGACCCGGTCAACAATATATTCAAGTTGAGTTATTATTAGGTTCAATTTAAAGTGAAAATAACTGGTGTCATAATATCCCATGAAATGCAACACTAACATATGCATCACATATCAACGGAAATGACTGAGTCAACTATCTCCACACCAAGCATAAACATCAACAACTCATGACACTTCTCTGGTTAGGATCAAAACCTTACTTTAAACAGAATCTTTTCTAGCAAATTTATCATTTTTCTCATGCAAGAAAATAACTCCATATAATTACTTATATCCATAACTATATTACTCTTTCATAACAAAATTTAATTCTAGTTTCTTTACCAACTTAGTTGGCTTTAAAATTTCTGTAAATCAAGCATATTAACTTAAACAAGCAACTAACAGAATATAAATAACATAATAGTGATCTAAATGCATGGATTAAATCATTCATTCAAGTAGGAAAATCACAAATATTGTAATGGCACCATGAAAATGTTGATGTGGCTTGCCTTAGTGCAGACGAGGTTCACAAGCCTCCTGGTGATCCTCAAGACAAGCCTCACCCTCTAAAAATAATTATAAACACAAAAATAAAACATCAAGAACCCTTCTGAAATTCACCAGAAAATCTAGACAGCGGGGGAAAATCCCATTTTAGGTGAGCTGCTAGATTTCGTTACAAAGAACACACTTCAAAAAGAATCAATTCATTTGGACTTATGGTTAAAGAGTTTTGGCTGTTTGAAGCTCTCTGGAAAAATATGAAATTTGAATTTAATTAAAAACATACTGAGGGGGGTGACGTCGAAGGCGTAAAGCCTCGGGGCGCCACCACTCGTACCGCTTCATGCGTGTACTGAGTGGCTGACTAGCGGGGCCCGCTAGTCAGGTGAGGGGGAGAGGGGGAAAGAAACAAAGGACGGCGCGGTGTTGCTAGAGCACACGCCGGCGACGAGGGCTTCTTGGCCAAAACGAGAGGGAGGGATCAAGAGAGGAGACGAAGGCGCACCTGCCTGTACCCGTAGAGTAGCTAGGGGTGGTCGGTCGGCGTAGGAATCAACCTCTCTAGCGGAGGCAGAGAGCGGAGGTCACCGGAGACGAAGACGACGGCGAATAGAGGCGACTCCAGGGGCTCCAACCGGGCGGAACAGCACCACTGGAGAGCGGCGGAGGCCCTGGAAGGGTTGCCCAGGCCTGGGAGGGGCCAGAGCTACGGAGATGACCCGAGGGGATTGCCTGCGAGCTCGAGCTCGGGGACGGCGGCCCGTGGCCTGCCCGGCCGGGCTAGGGCTATCTATGAGGTTGTGGAGTGTGTGGGAGTCATGGATGGTACTCGAGGTGGCTGGGGAGGGCTCCATTTATAGACGAGCGTCGAGGGGGGTTCGGGCTCCGCTGGTGGACACCTGGACACAGCTCGCGGCGACGAACGACGTCAGTGAGAGGGGGAGAAGGAGATGCCATAAAGTCAGGGGCTGCAACATCAAAGCCTAAGACAACTCCCAAAGCTCAAGCTTAGAAGCCTCCTAAGCCCAAGAGAAACACCAGAAGTATACCTGCTAAAGAAAAGAACAAGGCCCTAGTGCCTGAAGCTGAAGAAGAAGATGATGAGTCTCTTATTTTGAGAAAATTGAAGTCCAAGATTCCATACCACAATGATACTCATCCAGTAGCTAAAGACATGCACATAAGGAAAGATTCAGGACTGAGATTTTGGAGAAAGTCTGATCCCTATGCTGTGAGGAGAAGGACTGCAGTTCACTACAAGTTTGACACAAAGGAACAACAAGACTTTTATGAAACTATCCTGCTTGACAAGAAGCCCATTGTGAGTGACATGAGATGGGTTGATTGGGAATTCATCCAGGAGAATGAAGATCACTTCCCAGGAGTTTATGACAGCTTCAAAGCATGTGGAGTAGATGAGTTTGTTGGATAGAAGCTTATAAAATGGAATGATGAGCTGATCATGCAGTTTTACTCCACTGCTCACTTCTACCCAGATGGGAAGATCATTTGGATGTCAGAAGGTACTAGGTACCAATCCACAGTTGAAGAATGAGAGAAATTGATAAATGCCCCAGAAGAACATGAAGATGACTTGGATGTGTATGCCAAGAAGAAGAAGGACCACAACACTATGGCTAACATGTACAAGGAGATCCTAGATAAAGCTTTGGAGACTCACAAGCTTGGATCTGTACATTTCTTGTTGTCTGGTCTGCCTACTATCAACTGGATCCTAAGGCACACTCTGCTACCCAAGTCAGGAGATCACAAGATGATCAGAGGGCACTCTATCAACCTGCTATAGCTTTTTGATGTCCCTCAGAAGTTCAAGGTCATGAGTCTGATTGTAGAGACAATCAAGAGGACTGCTGCTGACTAGAAGAGAAGCTATGGGTATGCTCCACACATTCAGGAGCTCATCAACTCCAAGATGGGCACAGGAACATATTTGTTGGATAAGGAGCATCTACCCCTGCATCCTGATTTTGAAGATAATACTGTTGTGATGAATGAGGAGGAACCATCATTAGTTCAAGCACAGGAGAAAAGAGCCAAAGCAAAGGCTGAGAAAGCTGCCAAGATGCCAAGTGTTGAAGATGCATCTCAGGTTTTCCTGAAGAGCAAGCAAGATCAACTTGCATATCTGATCCAGTCTACACTAAGGATTGAGAAGGGCTTGGCCACCCTGACTCAAAACCAGGAGAGCTTGGAGAGGATCATAGAAACTAAATTTTATGATCTTGATCTGAAGGTAACTGAGATTCAAACAGCAGTTGAGCAGCTTCAGGAGGAGGTAGAAGAGAGGAGATGGAGGGCAACTACTGATGCATTTCAGCAAGTGCCAAGGAGTCAGAGGTCTGCTGCTGTACCAGTGACAGATTCTAGAGCTACAACATCAGCACTAGCAGCTATAGCTCCAGTGCCACCTCCAGCAGCCACTCCATTAGCTCCAACTACATCGACAGAAGCCTTCGTCCTTGGAGTTCTCTCTATGCCACCTCCCGAAGACCAAGCCTGAGAGACGCATAGCACAATGCATATTTGAACTTTTTGGTAACTTGTTGCCAAAGGGGGAGAAATATGTATAGATCATAGGCTTCGAGAGAGTGTTTTGCGTCTTGCCTTTGGTTGAACTTTTTATTATGTGAGATACTTGTGTGATCATGTGTTTGATCATTTGCTACCTTAAAGCTTGTTTAGATGATACTATCTTTTATATCCATATATGATCACTCACTTGCTTGGTGATGAGTGCATGCTTTTAATTTCTATCATTTTGAGCGCTCCACCAAGATGTATGTGACATGGAAGAGTAACCCATGATCCTAATCGATTGTGCATTGGCATCAAAAGCAAATTTTAAATAATGCACAAATTTAGGGGGAGCTCTTGCTTATCACATACTTCTCAAAGCGATGATGTTTTTAAATCTTTTTATCATTTATCGAAGCTTTGATCTATATGTTGTCACCAGTAACCAAAAAGGGGGAGATTGAAAGTGCAAGTATCCCTGGGTGGTTTTGGTAATTCCTAACAACATATAGCCCATTGAGCTAATGCTATTTCAAGATAAATATTTCAGGAAAGCTCAATGTTTGGCATGGCATGGATTAGAAAGTGGAACCCTCAAAATACTAAGAAGACATGTTGGCTCAAGCTCAAGACTCCACATTTTACTTTTAGTGATCCAAGATCACATTGAGTCCATAGGAAAAGCCAATACTATTAAAAGGGGATGATGTATTGCTTAATGAGTTACTTGCTCAAAATGCTTAGTAATATGCTCCAAAACCCTCAACTACTTACTCACATCCATATATGTCCCAAACCAAAAGTCAAACTCGGCCCCACCAAAATTTCCTACCCGGCGCCACCGAGTTCACTTGACATAGCCACTGCCACAAACCCTAGTCATTTCGGTCTCACCGATAGGGATCCCGGTCTCACCGAGATGGGATTGCAATCTCTATGTTACCCTTCATAACGTTTCGGTCCAACCGAGATGAGTGATCGGTCCCACCGAGATTGCAATGCAAACTCTCTATTTCCCCTTCGTAACGTTTCAGTCTAACCAAGATGAGCGAATCGGTCCCACCATGTTTGCCTGACCAACTCTCTGTTTGCCTATTACCAAAATCGGTCCCACCGAATTTGTGTAATCGGTCTCACCGAGATTACGTTATGCCCTAACCCTAATGGAATCAGTCCCACTGAGTTGACATGTAGGTACCACAAAAAATCCCAACGTTCACATTTTGAACTAAATCGGTCTGACCGAGTTTCATGATTCAGTCCCACCGAGTTTGGCGATTTGTGTGTAACGGTTAGATTTTGTGTGGAGGCTATATATACCCCTCCACCCACTCTTCATTAAGAGAGAGAGCCATCAGAACATGCCTACACTTCCAACATATATTTTCTGAGCGAGAACCCCCTACACTTGTGTTGAGGTCAAGATATTCCATTCCAACCACATAAATCTTGATTTCTAGCCTTTCCCAAGTGGCTTTCCACTCAATCCCTCTTTCCACCAAATCCAATCCTATGAGAGAGAGAGCCGAGTGTTGGGGAGACTATCATTTGAAGCACAAGAGCAAGGAGTTCATCATCAACACACCATCTATTACCTTCTGGAGAGTGGTGTCTCCTAGATTGGTTAGGTGTCACTTGGGAGCCTCCGTCAAGATTGTGGAGTTGAACCAAGGAGTTTGTATGGGCAAGGAGATTGCCTACTCCATGAAGATCTACCCTAGTGAGGCAAGTCCTTCGTGGGTGATGGCCATGGTGGGATATATAAGGTTTCTTCTTCGTGGACTCGCGCAACCGTTACCCTTCGTGGGTTGAAGTCTCCATCAACGTGGATGTACGATAGCACCACCTATCATAACCACACCAAAAATCTCCATGTCTACATTGCGTTTGCTCCTCCAAACTCCTCCCTTTACCTTCATATGCAATTGTTTTACATTCCGTTGCTATACTCTTAGAATTGCATGTGTACGTTGATTACTTGACTTGTGCTAAGTTGTTAAAACCTGCCAAGACTTAAAATTGGGAAAAGGCTAGATTTTTATTTGGTCAAGTAGTGTAATCACCCCCCTCTAGACATACTTTTGATCCTACAGTTGGCCGGAGAGGCAAGCATGCCGGCTTGGCGTCTCGACGCCGCGTTCTTGCCGTCCGCTCTTTGCGGCCTTGCTTGGGGTGTAGGAAGTGTGCCGAGGGCTCCTCCTCTAGTTATTGATCGTAGCTCGATGGCCTCGGCTCTGGCCTCTCCTTGGCTGTTTGAAGCTCTCTAGAAAAATATGAAATTTGAATTTAATTAAAAATAGACCGAGTGGGGTGACGTCGAAGGCGTAAAGCCTTGGGGCGCCACCACTCATACCGCTTCGCACGCGTACTGAGTGGCTGACTAGCGGGCCCCGCTAGTCAGGTGTGGGGGAGAGGGGGAAAGAAACAGAGGACGGCGCGGCTTCGCCGGAGCACACGCCGACGACGAGGGCTTCTTGGCCAAAACGAGAGGGAGGGATCGAGAGAGGAGACGGAGGCGCACCTGCCCGTATCTGTAGAGTAGCTAGGGGTCGTCGGATGACGTCGGAATCAACCTCCCTAGCGGAGGCAGAGAGCGGAGGTCGCCGGAGACAAAGACGACGGCGAACAGACGCGACTCCAGGGGCTCCAACCAGGCGGAACAGCACCATCGGAGAGCGGCGGAGACCCTGGAAGGGTTGCCCAGGCCTGGGAGGGGCCGAAGCTATGGAGACGACCCGAGGGGATCGCCGACGAGCTCGAGCTTGGGGACGGCGGCCCGCGGCCTGCCCGGCCTAGCTACGGCTATCTATGAGGTTGTGGAGTGTGTGGGAGTCGTGGATGGTGCTCGAGGAGGCTGGAGAGGGCTCCATTTATAGCCGAGCATCGAGGGGGGTTCGGGCACCACCGGTGGACACCTGGACACGGCGCCCGGCGACGAACGATGACAGTGAGAGGGGAAGAGGGAGACGCAGCTCACGCGGGGACTGTGGGCGAACGGGGACGAGCACAGGGGCACTTGGGTGACGACGAGCACAGTGCACACCGCACTATTACGTTGGCCAGACTGTGCCCGTGCTCGCTACAGCGAGCTCCAGCGTCGGCGAGCGCCAGGAGGGAGTTAAGAGGGCTTGGACGAAGATTGTGGCGAAGTTTGGCAAGGCTAGGCAGTCAGGGAAGCGAGCACACGAGCAACAGAGGCTCGGGCGTGACCCAGAGCGCGTCGGCACGCAGGTTGGCATCATGTACAAGCGTGGTCACCGCATGAACTCTGCCCTCATGCCGACCTAAGGCCAAATTTCATGTCTGGCTTGTTGTTGGTGGTAGTTTTGAAGATTAGCACGCTTTGGTTTGGATCCAGACGCAGTAGGATAGATTTCAACCGCCTAGTAAGTTTCTGATCAGTAACTTATAGAGCTTACTATGGTCAAACGGTTGGGAGTTGAGGGCTGGGCTTTGGAGGTTAGCAATCATCTACTAAGGTGATGATGCACAAGAAAAATCGACCACAATGGAGCAAGTAAAATGGTAGTTGCTGTAGAAACCCCCATTTCTGTCCAGAATAGAAAATATTTTCTATAGCAAAAATGTTCCAAAAAGTTATGCAATATTTTTGCTCAGGAAGGTGCCCTATGGTTCAAAGAATATTTGTGAATTTTCTCAGATTTTTGTGGGCAAGAAAAATTGGGGTTGCTTTGGAGCACATTGAGCTGACTAGGGTTTAGGAGAGGGAAATGAATATTTCTCATTTAAGAAAAATATTCCAATTATTATTTTGAGGTTAACCAGAGTGGGAATGATGGTTAGAGAGGGAAATGGGACACTTGGGTGAAAGCCAAGGGGTACCCAAGTGTTTAAGTCCACATGAAAAGATTCAAAACTCCAAATTTCAAATTCAAACCAACTAAAATCAGGCAAAGAAAAGAGGGCAAAAACCAAGCTGTCACAAACCTCCCCCACTTAGAATGAATCTCGTCCTCGAGATTCGGTTGCTTGGGAAAACCATTCTGGATAATGTGCCTTTAGAAATTCTTCCCGTTCCCACATTGATTCTGACTCTGTGTGATGCTCCCACTGAACCTTGTAGAACTTCCTTACTTTCCTACGAGTGACTGATACGTCCATTTTGCATCATGCTTTTATATCATATTTATTGCATTATGGGCTGTTATTACACATTATGTCACAATACTTATGCCTATTCTCTCTTATTTTACAAGGTTTACATGAAGAGGGAGAATGCCGGCAGCTGGGATTCTGGGCTGGAAAAGGAGCAAATATTACAGACCTATTCTGCACAGCTCCAAAAGTCCTGAAACTTCACGAAAGACGTTTTTAGAATATATTAAAAAATACTCAGGGGAAGAGATTCACCAGGGGGCCACACCCAACCCACGAGGGTGGGGGGCACACCCTACCCCCTGGGCGCGCCCCCTACCTCGTGGGCCCCCTGGTGGCCCTCCGGTGGCCATCTTCTGCTATATGAAGTATTTCGATGGGAAACAAATAATAGGCCATCTTCTCAGACGAAACTCCGCCGCCACGAGGCGGAACCTTGGCGGAACCAATCTAGGGCTCTGGCGGAGCTGTTCTGCCGGGGAAACATCCCTCCCGGAGGGGGAAATCATCGCCATCATCATCACCAACGCTCCTGTCATCGGGAGAGGGCAATCTCCATCAACATCTTCATCAGCACCATCTCCTATCAAACCCCTAGTTCATCTCTTGTATCCAATTCTTGTCTCCAAGTCCGGGATTGGTGCTAGTAGGTTGCTAGTAGTGTTAATTACTCCTTGTAGTTGATGCTAGTTGGTTTATTTGGTGGAAGATCATATGTTCAGATCCTATATGCATATTAATACCCCTCTGATTATGAACATGTTTATGCTTTGTGAGTAGTTACTTTTTTTCCTGAGGACATGGGAGAAGTCTTGCTATTAGTAGTCATGTGAATTTGGTATTCGTTCGATATTTTGATGAGATGTATGTTGTCTCTCCTCTAGTGCTGTTATGTGAACGTCGACTACATGACACTTCACCATTGTTTGGGCCTAGAGGAAGGAATTGGGGAGTAATAAGTAGATGATGGGTTGCTAGAGTGACAGAAGCTTAAACCCTAGTTTAAGCGTTGCTTCGTAAGGGGCTGATTTGGATCCATATGTTTCATGTTATGGTTAGGTTTACCTTAATACTTTTGTTGTAGTTGCAGATGCTTGCAATAGAGGTTAATCATAAGTGGGATGCTTGTCCAAGTAAGGACAGTACCCAAGCACCGGTCCACCCACATACCAAATTATCAAAGTATCGAGTGCGAATCATATGAGCGTGATGAAAACTAGCTTGACGATATTCCCATGTGTCCTCGGGAGCACTTTTCTCTACATAAGAGTTTGTTCAGGCTTGTCCTTTGCTACAAAAAGGATTGGGCCACCTTGCTGCACTTTATTTACTTTTGTTACTTGTTGCTCGTTACAAATTATCCTATCACAAAACTATCTGTTACCACTTATTTCAGTACTTGCAGAGAATACCTTGCTGGAAACCGCTTATCATTTCCTTCTGCTCCTCGTTGGGTTCGACACTCTTACTTACCAAAAGGACTACGATAGATCCCCTACACTTGTGGGTCATCAGTGACCCTTTCCATCTGATCCAAAATTTTAACCGGTTTCTCTTCATATGTTAAGTCCTTTGCCAACTCTATTTCAGTCATAGCAGTCTTTTTCTCAGGCGGCGATATGCATTGCCTCAACTGTGAAACATGAAACACATTGTGCACGTCCGACAATTCAGGGGGTAGTTCCAACTAATATGCAATACTACCCACTCATGACATAACTGGAAATGGACCTATAAATCTGGGTGCCAACTTTCCACGAGTATGAAATCTCTTGATTCCTTTCATAGGAGTGACTCAAAGGTATATGTGTTCTCCGAGTTCAAAACTAATCTGGCGGTGCTTTGCATCATAATAACTCTTCTGTTGGGATTTGGACAATTGCAATCTGTCTTTGATTTTCGTAACTTGTTTCTCAGCTTCCATCATGAGATCTGTTCGGAAGATATGGCTATCTCCAGTTTGAGACCAATTTAATGGGGTGCGGCACTTACGGCCATACAAAGCCTCATACGGTGACATCTTTAGACTGGTCTGGAAGCTGTTATTGTAAGAGAACTCGACATACGGCAGGCAGTCTTCCCATTTAGGTCCTTGGTCCAAAGCGTAGGCTCGCAGCATATCTTCGAGTATTTGATTTACTCGCTCTGTCTGTCCATCAGTCTGAGGATGATAAGCGGTATTGTATTTCAGTGCTGTCCCCAAGGCTTGATGGAGACGTGACCAAAAAGTGGAGGTAAAAAGCGAACCTCGGTCAGAAGTGATAGTTCGGGGTAATCCATGCAGACTGACTATTCTGGATACATACAGCTGAGCAATCTCCTCTTGAAGTTCAAGAGGCAAGGATTTCACTATGACATTTAGGCTGACAGGTTTTTGTCTGAGTGCATCGGCAACCACGTTGGCCTTACCCGGGTGGTAATTTATTCCAAGGTCATAATCCTTGACTAACTCAATCCATCTTCGTTGTCGGAGATTTAAATTTAGCTGAGTAAATATATACTTGAGACTTTTGTGATCGGTAAAAATTTTGCACCTCTTCCCGATGAGATAGTGTCTCCAAATTTTTAGAGCATGAACCACCACGGCCAATTCCAGATCATGAGTAGGATAATTTCCCTCGTGGGGTCGTAACTATCGTGATGCATAGGCTACTACCTTCCTGTCTTGCATAAGTACACATCCAAGTCCTTGTGTGGAGGCGTCACAGTACACATCAAAACTGCGGTAGATATCAGGAAGTGTCAACACAACTACAGTCGTCAGCCGTACCTTTAGCTCATTGAAACTTTTCTCACAACCCTCAGTCCATTCAAACTTCTTATCCTTTTTAGCAGCTCCGTCATGGGTTTAGCAATCTTGGAAAACCCTTCAATGAAACGACGGTAGTAACCGGCTAATCCAAGAAAACTCTGAATCTATGATTCGGTTGTGGGTGGAAACCGGCTAGTCCACGTCTATACCTTCGGCGGATAGCACATGTCCAAGAAATCCAACCTGCTTGAGCCAAAATTCACATTTACTGAATTTGGCGTATAGCTGATGATCGCGGAGTCATTGTAACACTGATCGGAGGTGTTCTTTGTGATCTTCTTCACTTCTTGAGTAAATAAGTATGTCATCGATGAAGACTACCACGAACTTATCGAGGAAGTCAATGAATACTTTGTTCATCATATGCATGAAGAAGGCAGGGGCGTTGGTGAGACCAAAGGACATAACTGTATATTCATAAAGACCGTATTGAGTGGTAAATGTGGTCTTAGGAATATCTTCCTTTTTAATCTTGAGCTAATGATATCATGTCCGTAAATCAATCTTGGAGAATACCTTGGCCCCACTGAGCTGATCAAACAAGTCATCAATCCTTGGCAACGGATATTTGTTTTTGATGGTGACATCATTCAGCTGACAGTAGTCCACACACATGCAGAGGCTGCCATCCTTTTTGTCCACGAAGATAGCAGGCGATCCCGATGGTGAAGAGCTGGGACGGATATATCCTTTGTGGAGCATTTCATCAAGCTGTTTCTTTAGATCCACTAATTCTGATGAGGGCATCCGGTAATACTTCTTGTATAACGGTGTGGTTCCGGGCACAAGATCTATTGCGAACTCAAGCTCTCGATATGGTGGCATGCCTGGCAGCTCTTCTGGAAATACATCAGGAAATTCACTGACCACAGGAATTAATTCCAACTCAGCCACAACAGTGAAGACCATTTCTTTCTCGGGTATGCTTCTACGAGCATAGAATTTGGTAGTCTGCCCCTTCTGACTGGTCAAAGTGACTTCTCGGGTCACGCAATTTATGCATACTTGATATTGAGTCAGCCAATTCATACCCAAGATAACATCCAGCTTAGCAGACTCAATAATTATCAAAGAAGTTGAAAAGCATACTCCGTTGATATTGATTTCTAGATTACGGCAGCCCAGATTGCTCTTGATTAAGGATCCCGGGGTTTGTACCAGCATATTCTTGCCCAAAAGAGAACAAGGAAATTTGTTTTGGGAAACAAAACTACGAGAGATAAAAGAGTGGGAAGCCCCAGAGTCAAATAAAATTACTGCAGGTATGTTATTAACAGAAAACATACCAACGACGACTTCGGGGTTTCTTGGGCTTCAGCTGCGGAGAGGTGATGAACGTGCCCAGTGATGGTTTGCTGGTTCGGGCATGATTCCATAAAGTTGACTTGTGGCCTAAATAGAGCATTCGCCTTACTGGTCTTGGGACACTCTCTGGCATAATGTCAGGTTTGCCCACAACGGAAGCAAGAATTGGAGCGCTGGCACTCCTCGTGCACTGGGTTGGTCATGACATTCTTGACTTGACTGGTGGTCTTGTTAACATTCTATTGCCAATTGGGCTTGTATTCTACCTGAGTCTGCTGCCAGGTACGAGCCTTTTGCACGGGTTGCCCATCCTTCTTTGGCTCAAACTTGCGCTTGTGGTCATTGCTAGCAAGCCTATTATCTGTTACAAGCCTCTGCTCCCTTTCAGCAATGAAAGCCTTGTTCACCAGA
Source organism: Triticum urartu (assembly GCF_003073215.2). Classification (NCBI taxonomy): domain Eukaryota; kingdom Viridiplantae; phylum Streptophyta; class Magnoliopsida; order Poales; family Poaceae; genus Triticum; species Triticum urartu. The sequence goes on from NC_053027.1 coordinate 465,767,083, forward strand.
GTTTGGAAATCTGGGAAATCAAACATACTGAGAGTACACCGGAGTTGCGGGTTTAACCCACCAAGCAATCTGTCAATCTTTCTTTCTTCAGTGGCCACGTCATGAAGGGAGTAACATGACAGATGATTGAATTTTTGCAAATATTCACCCATAGACTAATTTCCTTGGAGGAGCGCAAGAAATTCACGCCGCTTAGTCTTCATAATTCCAGTAGGGATATGATATTTTTGGAACTAATCCTGGAATTTTGACCAGGTGATTTCTTCATCAGCAGGCCACATGGCTTTTATATTTTCCCACCATATGGCAGCAACGCCTTCAAGATAATGAGTTTCAAAAGGAACTTTATCACCTTCTTCAGTTCGAGCAATCTCAAGTTTCCTCTCAATGGTTCGCAGCCAATCGTATGCTTCCAAGGGGTCAATAACCTGACTGAAACTGGGAGGCTTGGTCCTTTGAAAATCTCACAGCTTGGAGTGATGACCGTTCTGATTCCCATTCTGCCCAACCATAGCTTGCACACTTCTTAAAATTGCAATCAGATCATTATTCCGTCTTTCCTCAAACATACGCAGAATTTGCTCGGTGGAGGGCAGATTTGGCGGTGGAGGCGGTGGTGGAACGTACGGCTCAGGGGAGTGTCCTCCCTATCGTGCGGAACGACATATAGGAGTACCCTCATGAACATTGCTACTGCTGCCTCCCCGTGGCATCCTATTGTGGTTTTTTCCTAAGACAACGCAACCGAGATGAGAAACATTCAAAATAAATTGGGGGAAAGCCCGCAAAAAAAGCCTGAGAAAAACCGAAATGACGAAGAAAATACGGCGAATAAAATAGAGTTCCAACATAATTATACATAGACTCATACATGAAAGATACATAACATGCCAGGTTCAACTACTCTCATACATGAAATGAAACCTCATGACTCGTACAACTACACTCGTACACCATCCTCACGACTGTGAATGCTCAGAAGCTCTACTGCTCTGCTGGTGCTGCAGGGTCCTCTCCTGAAGCGGACTCGGATCCTGAACTGACGAGGTAAACTGAGACCTCTGGGTTAAAGGTAACACGAGACGCTTCCTTGAGGGCTCTCCCTCAGGGGCAGGTGTAGGGTGAAGCATCGGGGCTACGGGAGTAGTGAGAAGTGAAACCCACTCAGCAGGGGCACTGAGAGGATTCACGGTAGCGGTGCCCGAGCTACTCAGAGGAGTAACCGGTGAAACAGGGGAACTAGAACTGGCTAGAATATAAGGAGTAAATCCCAAGGAGGATGGAGTAGTGGCAGATCTAGTAGAGGCTAAAGCATTACGGGCACGAGTCAGCTCTCGAGCCAGCTCGTGGATCATAAGATAGCTAGCGGTGATATAACGAGCAAGATGGCAGGCAACACTATCGGACTCTAGATCAATGATAGGGAAATGGACATGACTATTATCGTGCAGAGAAGGATAGTAGTAGAAACCTGGGTGGTTCTGCATTCGGACGTCCTTGTAACAAAGCTCGACAAGGACCTCAAATGCAGCAAACTAGACAGCCTGAGAAGTGGTAGAAGCATAACCGCTCCGAGAGTTAAGAGTGTAAGTGCTAGAATCGGAACTGGTGCGCAAAGTGACCACTCCGTGATACTCATACACTGAGTCAGCTAGACGCTCCCGATACACACGATAAACTGGATCGTCACCGAGGGGTGATACGTCTCCAGCGTATCTATAATTTGTGATTGCTCCATGCTATTATATTATCTATTTTGGATGTCAATGGGCTTTATGTTACACTTTTATATCATTTTTTGGGACTAACCTACTAACCAGAGGCCCAGCCCAAATTGCTGATTTTGCCTATTTTAGGGTTTCGGAGAAAAGGAATATCAAACGGAGTCCAAACAGAATGAAACCTCTGGGAACATGATTTTCTCAACAAACATGATCCAGGAGACTTGGAGTGGGCATCAAGAAACAAGGGAGGAAGGCACGAGCCAGGGGGGCGCGCCCTCCACCCTTGTGCCCCCCCCCCCCGTTGCTGCACCGACGTACTTCTTCCTCCTATATATATCCACGTACCCCCCAAACATCCAGGAGCACCACGAAAACCTTATTCCACCACCGCAACCTTCTATACCCGAGAGATCCCATCTTGGGGCCTTTTCTGGAGCTCCGCCGGAGAGGGCATTGATCATGGAGGGCCTCTACATCAACACCATGGCCTCTTCGGTGATGTGTGAGTAGTTTACTTCAGACCTACGGGTCCATGGTTATTAGCTAGATGGCTTCTTTTCTCTCTTTGGATCTTAATACAAAGTTCTCCTCGATCTTCTTGGAGATCTATTCGATGTAATCTTCTTTTGCGGTGTGTTTCGGGAGATCCGATGAATTGTAGGTTTATGATCCAGATTATCTATGAACAATATTTGATTCTCCTCTGAATTCTTTTATGTATGATTGGTTTATCTTTGCAAGGCTCTTTGAATTATCAGTTTGGTTTGGCCTACTAGATTGATCTTTCTTGCAATGAGAGAAGTGCTTAGCTTTGGGTTCAATCTTGCGATGCTCGATCCCAGTGACAGAAAGGGAACCGACACGTATTGTATTGTTGCCATCGAGGATAAAAAGATGGGGTTTATATCATATTGCATGAGTTTATCCCTCTACATCATGTCATCTTCCTTAAAGCATTACTCTATTCTTATGAACTTAATACTCTAGATGCATGCTGGATAGCGGTCGATGTGTGGAGTAATAGTAGTAGATGCAGAATCGTTTCGGTCTACTTGTCTCGGATGTGATGCCTATATACATGATCATACCTAGATATTCTCATAACTATGCTCAATTCTATCAATTGCTCGACAGTAATTCATTTACCCACCGTAATACTTATGCTCTTGAGAGAAGCCACTAGTGAAACCTATGGCCCCCGGGTCTATCTTTCATCATATTAATCTTCCAACACTTAGTTATTTCCTTTGCCGCTTATTTTACTTTGCATCTTTATTTCTCTCTATCATAAAAATACCAAAAGTATTATCTTATCATATCTATTAGATCTCACTGTCGTAAGTGACCGTGAAGGGCTTGGCAGCCCCTTTATCGCATTGGTTGCGAGGTTCTTATTTGTTTGTGTAGGTGTGTGGGACTTGAGCGTGATCTCTTACTGGATTGATACCTTGGTTCTAAAAAATCGAGGGGAATACTTACGCTACTTTGCTTCATCATGCTTTCCTCTTCAACGGAAAACCAACGCAGTGCTCAAGAGGTAGCAAGAAGGATTTCTGGCACCGTTGTCGGGGAGATTCGCGCCAAGTCAAGTCAAGATTTGACTCCCAACAACGAGTCATTTTTGGCGCCATTTCCAAGTCAAAGCATACCAAGTACCCATCACAAACTCTTATCCCTCGCATTACATTATTTGCCATTTGCCTCTCGTTTTCCTCTCCCCCACTTCACCCTTGCCGTTTTATTTTCCTTTCTTCTGCTCGTCTTTCCATTTGCTTTGATGTCTTGGCTCATTTGCTCGTTTGGTTGGAGTAGTTGTTTATTTATTACGAAACAGAGAACCTAAACATCTATGGATCCTCATCCTCTTGTTAATCTTTTTAAGAGTTCCAATTATGATGAACCAATTGCTAGTGAGTTTTGTGCACTAGATTATCTTTATGAAGTTTTGCTTGAAATTCATGAATCTGAAAATTGTGATGAAATACTTTATGGTGTGATTCACGATGGATCTTTGAATAGAAAGCATGATTGCAATGATGATAATATAAATTCCATTAATGTCAATTGTGCTTATAATATGCAAAATCCTAAGCTTGGGGATGCTATTTTTTCTATGTCTACTACTTGTTGCAATGATCATGATTGGGGTGATTCTTCTTACGATCTTGAAAATTTATTTAAGCCCCATGATGAATATGAGATTGATTATAATGTTTGCAATAATATTGAAAGTGGGTTTGGAAGAGTGTCAACTTTAGATCCCACAAATTTGGAGAACGTGCAATCTTATGAATTTTTTGATAAAAGTGGGTTTGGAGAGGTCATGACTTTAGTTAATGTTAATCCCACTATTTTGGAAGAGTGTAAACTTTGCATGCATGTGGATCATGTTGAAAATATTTTATGTGATAGCTATTTTTTTGAATTTGCTTATGATCCTACATGTAATTATTATGAGAGAGGAAAATATGGTGGTAGAAATTTTCATGTTACAAAATTACCTCTCGTTATGTTGAGATTGCTATTATTTCTTTCCGCTTCCTTGCATATGCTAGTTTTTGCTTACCTTGATAATTTGTTTGCCTATAAGATGCCTATGCATAGGAAGTATGTTAGACTTAGATTTGTTTGTCACGTGTTTTTGAATGCTCTCTTTGTGCTTCAATTCTTGTCTTTCATGTGAGCATCGTTGAAATATTTTGCCTAGCTATAAGGCTTTAAAGAAAAGCACTTGTTGGGAGACAACCCAATATTTTTCCTTGCTGTTATTCAATAAATAATTTATCCAGCCTCTGTTTTGGTTGTGTTTTTTGTGTTTAATTAGTGTTTGTGCCAAGTAGAACCATTGGGAACACTTGGGGAAAGTCTTTTTGATCTTGCTGTAAAAAAACAGAAACTTTAGCGCTCACGAGAATCGCTGCCATTTTCATTTGTAAGGTGCTATTTAGTTAATTATTTTTTCAGATGATTAATAAATAAATTCCTCACGTCCAGAAATTTATTTTAGAATTTTTGGGGTTCCATAAGTTGTGTTAGCTACAAATTACTACAGACTGTTCTGTTTTTGACAGATTCTGTTTTTCTTGTGTTGTTTGCTTATTTTGATGAATCTATGGCTAGTAAAAGAGTTTATAAACCATAGAGAAGTTGGAATACAATAGGTTTAACACCAATATAAATAAATAATGATTTAATTACAGTACCTTGAAGTGGTGTTTTGTTTTCTTTTGCTAACGGAGCTCACGAGATTTTCTATTTTGAGTTTTGTGTTCTGAAGTTTTCAAGTTTTGGGTAAAGATTTGATGGATTATGGAACAAAGAGTGGAAAGAGCCTAAGCTTGGGGATGCCCATGGCACCCCAAGGTAAAATTCAAGGACACCAAAAAGCCTAAGCTTTGGGATGCCCCGGAAGGCATCCCCTCTTTCGTCTTCGTCTATCGGTAACTTTACTTGGAGCTATATTTTTATTCACGACATGATATGTGCTTTGCTTGGAGTGTCTTGTATGATTTGAGTCTTTGCTTTTTAGTTTACCACAATCATCCTTTCTGTACACACCTTTTGAGAGAGACTCACATGATTTGAAATTTATTAGAATACTCTATGTGCTTCACTTATATCTTTTGAGCTATATAGTTTTTGCTCTAGTGCTTCACTTATATCTTTTAGAGCACGGTGGTGGATTTGTTTTGTATAAACTATTGTTCTCTCATGCTTCACTTATATTATTTTGAGAGTCCTTTAGAACAACATGGAAATTTGCTATAATATAAAAACTTTCATACATAGGGCTGGAAAAAAAGCTCGAAGCTCGCGAGCTAAACGAGTAGCTCGTGACTCGGTTCGATTCGACTCGAACTCAAAGAATAACAAGCTGAGCCGAGCTTTAGTTTAAGATCGTTTACGTACCAAGTTAAACGAGCCGATCTCACGAGTACTCTGGTAACTCGTTAAGCTCGGTAAAAAATCAATGTTTTTTAGGGGTAGTCAAATACAGTCACTAAACACCTTGCGTCCCAGCACAAGGCCCAGCCGCTCAAGGCCGATCCACCCAGGAGACTCACATGTACATGACCACATATGCACATGCTAAATTCTCAGTTAATCTTTTTATCGTATTTGTAAGGTCTAATGTTTATATCTTTAATGAGCTTAACAAGCTAAACGAGCCAGCTCGCGAGTTATACGAGTCAAGCCAATCTTGGATTTGAGCTCGTTATAGTAACGAGTCGAGTCGAGCTAGCTCGTTAATGAAATGAGCTTTAGCGAGTTGAGTCGAGCTGGCTCAACTCGGCTCGAATTCCACCCCTATTCATACAAGTGCAGTGAATACTATGAGTAGTTTGATACTTGATAATTGTTTTGAGATATGGAGATGGTGATATTAGAGTCATGCTAGTTGAGTAGTTGGTGAATTTGATAAATACTTGTGTTGAAGTTTGTGATTCCCGTAGCACGCACATATGGTGAACCGTTATGTGATGAAGTCGGAGCATGATTTATTTATTGATTGTCTTCCTTATGAGTGGCGGTCAGGGACGAGCGATGGTCTTTTCCTACCAATCTACCCCCCTAGGAGCATGCGCGTAATACTTTGCTTTGATAACTTGTAGATTTTTGCAATAAGTATGTGAGTTCTTTATGACTAATGTTGAGTCCATGGATTATACGCACTCTCACCCTTCCACCATTGCTAACCTCTCTAGTATCGCGCAACTTTCGCCGGTACCATAAAACCACCATATACCTTCCTCAAAACAGCCACCATACCTACCTATAACGGCATTTCCATAGCCATTCCGAGATATATTGCCATGCAACTTTCCACCGTTCCGTTATTATGACACGCTTCATCATTGTCATATTGCTTGCATGATCATGTAGTTGACATCGTATTCGTGGAAAAGCCACCATTCATAATTCTTCATACATGTCACTCATGCATCATTGCACATCCCGGTACACCGCCGGAGGCATTCACATAGAGTCATATTTTGTTCTAAGTATTGAGTTGTAATTCTTGAGTTGTAAGTAAATAAAGTGTGATGATCATCATTATTAGAGCATTGTCCTAAGTGAGGAAAGGATGATGGGGACTATGATTCCCCCACAAGTCGGGATGAGACTCCAGACGAAAAAAGAGGCCAAAAAGAAAAAAAGAAGGCCCAAATAAAAAAAGAAAAAATGAGAGAAAAATAGAGAAGGGACAATGTTACTATCCTTTTCCACACTTGTGCTTCAAAGTAGCACCATGTTCTTCATATAGAGAGTCTCCTATGATATCACTTTCATATACTAGTGGGAATTTTTCATCATAGAACTTGGCTTGTATATTCCAATGATGGGCTTCCTCAAAATGCCCTAGGTCTTCCTGAGCAAGCAAGTTGGACACACCCAATTAGTTTCTTTTGTTGAGCTTTCATATACTTATAGCTCTAGTGCATCCGTTGCATGGCAATCCCTACTCACTCACATTGATATGTATTGATGGGCATCTCCATAGCCCGTTGATACGCCTAGTTGATGTGAGACTAGCTTCTCCTTTTTGTCTTCTCCACAACTACCCTTCTATTCCACCATAGTGCTATATCCATGGCTCACGCTCATATATTGCGTGAAGATTGAAAAAGTTTGAGAACATCAAAAGTATGAAACAATTGCTTGGATTGTCATCGGGGTTGTGCATGATTTACATATTTTGTGTGGTGAAGATAGAGCATAGCCAGACTATATGATTTTGTAGGGATAACTTTCTTTGGCCATGTTATTTTGAGAAGACATAATTGCTTAGTTAGTATGCTTGAAGTATTATTATTTTTATGTCAATATTAAACTTTTATCTTGAATCTTTTGGATCTGAACATTCATGCCACAATAAAGAAAAATTACATTGAGAAATATGTTAGAAAGCATTCCACACCAAAAATTCTTCTTTTATCATTTACCTACTCGAGGACAAGCAGGAATTAAGCTTGGGGATGCTTGATACGTCTCCAACATATCTATAATTTTTGATTGCTCCATGCTATTATATTATCTATTTTGGATGTCAATGGGCTTTATTTTACACTTTTATATCATTTTTTGGGACTAACGTACTAACCGGAGGCCCAGCCCAAATTGCTATTTTTTGCCTATTTTAGGGTTTTGAAGAAAAGGAATATCAAACGGAATGAAACCTTCGGGAACGTGATTTTCTCAACAAACGTGATCCAGGAGACTTGGACTGGGCGTCAAGAAACAAGGGAGGAAGGCACGAGGCAGGGGGCGCGCCCTCCACCCTCGTGCCCCCCTGTTGCTCCACCAACGTACTTCTTCCTGCTATATATATATATCCACGTACCCCCAAACATCCAGGAGCACCACGAAAACCTAATTCCACCGCCGCAACCTTCTGTACCCGAGAGATCCCATCTTGGGGCCTTTTCCGGAGCTCCGCCGGAGGGGGCATTGATCACGGAGGGCCTCTACATCAACTCCATGGCCTCTCCGATGATGTGTGAGTAGTTTACTTCAGACCTACGGGTCCATAGTTATTAGCTAGATGGATTCTTCTCTCTCTTTGGATCTCAATACAAAGTTCTCCTCGATCTTCTTGGAGATCTATTCGATGTAATCTTCTTTTGTGGTGTGTTTCTGGAGATATGATGAATTGTGGGTTTATGATCCAGATTATCTATGAATAATATTTGATTCTCCTCTGAATTATTTTATGTATGATTGGTTTATCTTTGCAAGTCTCTTCGAATTATCAGTTTGGTTTCGCCTACTAGATTGATCTCTCTTGCAATGGGAGAGGTGCTTAGCTTTGGGTTCAATCTTGCGGTGCTCGATCCCAGTGACTGAAAGGGAAATGACACGTATTGTATTGTTGCCATCGAGGATAAAAAGATGGGGTTTATATCACATTGCATGAGTTTATCCCTCTACATCATGTCATCTTCCTTAAAGCATCACTCTGTTCTTATGAACTTAATACTCTAGATGCATGCTGGATAGCGGTTGATGTGTGGAGTAATAGTAGTAGATGCAGAATCATTTCGGTCTACTTGTCTCGGACGTGATGCCTATATACATGATCATACCTAGATATTCTCATAACTATGCTTAATTCTATCAATTGCTCGACAGTAATTCGTTTACCCACCGTAATACTTATGCTCTTGAGAGAAGCCACTAGTGAAACCTATGGCCCCCGGGTCTATCTTTCATCATATTAATCTTCCAACACTTAGTTATTTCCTTTGCCATTTATTTTACTTTGCATCTTTATTTCTATTTATCATAAAAATACCAAAAATATTATCTTATCATATCTATCAGATCTCACTCTCGTAAGTGATCGTGAAGGGCTTCACAACCCCTTTATCGCGTTGGTTGCGAGGTTCTTATTTGTTTGTGTAGGTGCATGGGACTTGAGCGTGATCTCCTACTGGATTGATACCTTGGTTCTCAAAAACTGAGGGAAATACTTACACTACTTTGTTGCATCACCCTTTCCTCTTCAAGGGAAAATCAACGCGGTGCTCAAGAGGTAGCAAGGGGGTACAGCCGACGCCACACATTACGAAGGAGATGCGGCGACGTGAACGACATCAGCTGCAACTGGCACAGATACGGCACCGGAGCCATCTACACTCACAACCATTAGTAGGTTAGCATAAAAATAAAACAAGTATATGCAATGCAACAACCAGCTACCAATGCTACCGGCACTCAACTTAAACTCGTATCTACCGCCCGGTTAACACGTCGTAGTCTAGCGTGGCCTACAGTCAGCGTGGCTCTGATACCAAGCGTTGTGGCACCCCGGCTCAGAGCAACCGGTTTACCATGCATTGCCAGCCCAGAGACCATGTCTTCTGGCAACACACAACATCTTGGTACAGAAAACAACCGCTTTATTGATGCTAGCGGATCAAAGTTTATATTACAACAGGTAGCGAGGCCAAGCGGCACACACGGTGCGGCTGAACAATATGTACATTATTTAGTGAACATAAGGGCCTCGATCATAACAACTACGCGGAAGCGGAACGACGTCGTAGCGGAACTCCATAGTACAGGGACACCGATGCGTACACGATCTAGACTCAGACAGCGCTCCTTTCCAACAAGGCTTTCCTGAAATCTGGCATGACACGCCAGGTCAGTACATTGAATGTACTTGCAAGCTCACAACAGACATAAACATAATGACAAACAACATCATGATAATTAACCAACTATTAATAATTTAAAACAATACAGAGGCTAGCCAATCGCTCCCAGAATGCTCCCTCGATCAGATCCTTCGCTGGCTGTTCTATGAGGGTTGACCAGGTGTTTTTTCACATCTTGCCCGTCCTATCATCGCTAGAATTCAACCCTGTCATTTTTACCAAGCGGTGGATCGTGGCGAGGGATGACGTGTGGGTCAGCGCTGTATCCACTTGGATCGAAATGGCCGGGTGTTGCTTCCTCCGGTGCGTGGGCGCGAGGTAGCCGCTCGTGCCACGCCGCGTGCGCGCGAGAAACCCGCGTCACTGCGCTATGTATTTTTCTGTTACCCTCTCGCTGGCTGGTGCTACGGCTGCAAGTGGCCCTCGTTGACGCATGGCCCAGCGCATCAGCTTCCTGGTGTCTTTTACCCGTGTGCGCGTTGCCCGTTTCGCCTACTGACCTCATGATTCGGCCGGCCCGGTGCATGGAGAGTGGGCGAGTGGAGTGGGCAAGCGGTCTCGTCTCGCTCGTCTCGTCGAATGGCAGCGCCATGCCGCGTCGTTTCCGGGCTGTACTGCCGCTTTTTTTATCCCCATGTCGTCAATCACCGTTTCTGCGCCGTCGTTGGTCACTGCTGCTTGGGTCCCACGTTGGCTGGTCCCGCGCGTCACTGGGCTTGAGTGCTTGCATGCGTTTGCATTGACTCGTCGTCGATCTGTGCGCGGCTGGGCGGGATGGGTGGTGGCTCTGCTCGGGTTGGTGGTTCGGCTGGATTCGCTCGGGCGTTCATGTGCTCTGCCGCGTGCTGCTGACTATGGGATAGGCGGTGGGACGGGGCCACTGGTCGGGGCCACTGGTCCATTGCTCGTTACATATACTTGCACGTGGCCTCCCTGGTGGCCTGTTACTGTTCCCTCCATGTGGGAAGGGCCAATGGACGTGCGTGCGGTGCAGCATGGGTACGCGTGACCTGCGTGTGCGTCGGCGGTGCGCATTCTGGCGGGTGCCCTCTATGGGGTCGTTGCAGCCTATGATAGTGGGCACTGGAACCCCTGGGCCCGGCAGGCAGGCTGCGTGTCGATGGATGTGTGGTGGGTTCCCATACTCCTCTGTGAGAATTGCCCCTGCCATTGCGGTGGCCGGGGGGCTTTTCTCTCGGGTTTTCACCTTTCCTCCTTCTATCCCTCATTTCCTCCATGCCGCTTCGTTCGCTCGCTTTTGTCCATGCTTCCAGGCTGCTGCGTCCTCTCCTATTCGCCTGCCTTCATCCAGTTCGGCTAGCTTACGTTGCGGTTCTCGCAATGGCTGTGCGTTCCTCCATGGGTGGTGTTGGTTGAGGTTCGTCTTCTTATCCTTTCCCTGTTCATTTCTGTCATTCCTTCTCCTGCTTACTGACCTACTTTGCTTGTCTTTGCTCCATTGGTGCGCAGTTTGCTGCCGATTTTCCTGTTGGCTCTTGCGTGGGAGTGTGCGCCATTACGTTCTTGCTGTCCAGGTTAGTGCTTGTCTCTTCTGCCTCTGTGTGGACATATGACTTTGAGGTGTTTGTTGAAATGGTTGGGTGCTGCTCGATAGGATGGTTGCCTACTACCGTGTGCTCTGCTTTGCCATTTTTGCGTTCCATCATCTGTGCATGTGCATACTTCATGCTGTTCGTCGGCGGCTAATATGAGTATGGTTTGTGTTTTAGGTTGTTTTCAAGTTGGTCAGCTGTTCGTCCACGTTCGCTTGTTGGCTGCTCTTCCGGTTGTGCTTCATCATTCTGGTAATGTGCTTCTCTTTTGCCTGTTTGTCTCTATTTCTGGATTGTCGAGAGATGCATTGCTTAGTGATAGCCCGAAAGACTAGGTCCGAGAAGATGTCATGCTTAGTCCATTTTGCTTGGCTGCTGCCTCTGCAGTGGCCCTGAAGGTTTATACTTCTTGTGTTTTTACTTTGCTTGAAATAACACGGTAGTTGAAGTTGATTGATGGTCCTTCGCTTCCTGCATATCTACAGTTTGATTGCTAAGTCATGTAGTGGATGGTGTTTTGTCATGCTAAGTGATGTTGTTTCCTTTGGTTAAAAGAAGAATTGTTCTGGTGCCATTGTGTGGCTCTACACTTGTTTAGTACCTTTGATGGAATATATATGTGCTCTGTGACTTGCTGTGTTCTAATGGTTTTGTCTGCATTTATTTTGTAGGTTGGAAAAGCTGATATGTTTCTGAATCTGTGACCTGCTGCTGCTCCTCAAGGTTTGCTCTCCTTTTCCATTGCATGTGAGCTACCTGTGGGTTCAGATGTATTTACTTGTTTGTGCATGTTATCATGGTTGTTGATGTACTGATAATCTCGCTATTCCGGATCTGCTCCGAGGGTCGTGTTATTTTTCAATTTTTTTATAATTTCGTTGCGTGTGAGCAGGATGTGTACTCTTATTTCAACTGTTATACCCATTTTGGAAGCCGTGGTGGCTCGGTGTTCTTTGCCGGCGCTTTTGTATCTGTGTGAGGTCATGGAGGATGGGTCCGTTCTTGCTGGGGTAGAACTGGAGCTTCCAGGGGATAGTTCTGCTCTGGTTCCACGACGAGAATTTTTTGGAGCTCGGCCTGGTGTGGTTTTATCCATGCTTATGAACAGGCTGCCCTCCAGGCTATAAGTTTTTTGCAGCGTCTGTATGGGTTTGTGGTTCGAGACTATAATTATGACTGTATGATGGCCTATAGGACCTCCCTTCGTTCTTCCATAACGGTTGCAGTCTCTGCCATTCGGCGTGTTGGTCACTTGGAGAGAGAGCTATTGCGCTTGCGCCGTACGTCTGCGGAGACGGAGATAAATCCAGATGTTGGCCCTGTTCTGGTCCAGTTTGACTGGGGTCTGCTGTGCTCTCAGATGCTTTCCTCTCTTCAATCTCTTTAGCTATCTTTTCTGGGCTTCCTATTTGGGCTTGCGTGCCTGCTTTGTACTGAATTGGTTCATTCCTCTAATGCAATAAAGTCCTTGGGCTTTCTATATGGCTCTTACAGTGTTTTCTTTTTGTGTTTTGCAAGACTGAAAAGAATAGTCTTCTTCTTCGAATTCAATGCTCTTCCCACATGCCCAAATAATAAATATGTTACTTGTTTATTGATTCTTCCTGTGCTGGGTCTTTGGTCTTTGGACCGCCCCCTTCTCTTATAGAGAAAAAACTAGCATTGGCTTTAGAGGACCCTGTTCCTTTTGGGCTTCTGGTTCTTCATGGGCTTTTGGGAAGGTATTTCTTGGGCCGCGAACTTTAGAGAATCTTGTTCGTTTGGGCTTATAGTATCCCATGGGCTCTTGGGAAGGTGTTTCATGGACTTGCTCTCTCTCTCTCTCTCTTGTTTTTTCCCTACTCGGATTTGTTTGATTGCCTTTTCCTTCTGCCTGTGTATTTTTAAAAAAGCTAACAGTTTACTTTTGGTATGCCTCTCCCTTTCATTTTAAAAATATAGTTCCATGCCCTTTATAGAGCCTTGTCTTTTGAATTCTGTTCCTGGGTCTAGGTGTATGCCTTTTTGCTATTTAATGCGCCTGATTAGATTGCCTTTCTTTGTGTTATGTTCCTGTTGCAGTATGTTGTGGTTGTTCTGTTCTTCATGTCGTTCCTGTGAGTCATGCCTTAGCGCTGTTCTGTTCGTCGTAAGGCCAGTTCAAGCACCAGTCAACCACCTCCGCGCCGTGTTGTTCGACGAAGGCTGTCTTTCTGTGACTCACTGTTGCCCTACATATCCTCAGGCCTACCTAAAAGAAAATGTACATGGTGCCCTTTTAAAATAAGTCTTTTTCCTTTATAGGTGTGCCTCCTGCACTCTCTCCATTCCTCTTCGTACCTGTGACAGGCCCTTTGTTTTTTAGATGATGGTTTCTTCCCCATTCTTAGTCCAGAAATTATGTACCATAATAGAAAGAGATGCAGGGTGGTTGTTGATAGACTTAGGGGGAAGGGGCCTGCCATTGGATCACCCTTAAGTGCTGGCTGGGTTGGATTCACGACTGAGGAGTCTGAGATGCTGAAAGGTATGCTGAGTGCCGATATGCCTAGAAACTATTGCATGATGCATTGCTGATTTACCATTGTTACTGAGTCAAAATAAATTTGCGGCTGGGTACCGAAAGAGATCTTTCTACGGTGGCCCAGACTACAAATGTGCCAACTATGGTGTAGTCTTCTGGTTCGAGGAGAGGGTGAGATCGGAGTCCGCTATTACACTAAGGCGGGTGGTTTACAACAAATGTTGCAAGGGTGGTAAGGTGTATATTACACCTTTTCAAAAGCCACCCTTGTTTCTCTCTGAGTTGCTGAGATACAATGGTCCCTCGCGTAGCAGAGAGTTTATAAAAAAATTCGTCAGTACAACTGCCTCTTTGCATTTACTTCCATGGGAACTACTGTTGACCGTTCTATAAATGATGGTAATGGTCCAAATATATACAAAATAAACAGACAGGTTTGTCATCGAATGGGATCTCTTATGCCTAAGGAAGGAAATACCCCTAAGTATGCCGAACTCTATATATATGATACCTAAAATGAGGTGCAAAATAGGATTCAGGCTTTAGAAAACGGTGAAAAGAGTGATGGTGGTTTAGATGAATCTATTGTTGAAGGCTTGATGCATATGCTTGATACACACAATTCTTATGTCAAAACGTTTAGATCGGCTAGAGAAATACTAGCAGCCAATAAGCATGCCGAGATAGCCATTCGTTTAGTTTCCCCTGGTGAATCTGATGGCCCACAGTTTAGCCTTCCTACAACTGATGAGCTAGCATCTTTAATGTTTGGTGAGTTCACGGTGGAGGCTTCTTGTCGTGACATAATAATACACGGTAGAGATGACAATCTGCAGCAAATATCTTCTTTGCAAACTTCATATATGCCTTTGCAGTATCCTCTTATCTTCCCCTATGCAGAATGTGGGTTTCAGCTCGGGCTTAAATATACTGGTTCAGACCCTTTAGATACTAGCAAAAGAACCAGGCTCACTATGCAGGACTGTTATTCCTATTTTCTCCACTATAGACCAGAGCAGCATAATCCACACCTTTTTTGTGGTTTGCTTTCCTCACAGGCCATTGTAGATGCACACGCTTGCATAGACGAGTGGAGGCTGCATTTCATCATGAAGGCTAATAATGATCTTAGAGTAGAGAACTTGCAATGAGTCACTGATGCTGCTGGAAAAGGGCAGACAGATGCAAGTTCTGTTGGCAAAAAAAATCATACTTCCGTCCTCTTTTACCCGTGGCCGGCGTTATATGATTGAGAACTTCCAGGATGCATTAGCTATTTCACCTGTCTTTGGCCCACCAGACCTTTTCACCACCTTTACCTGTAATCCCAAGTGTCCTGAGATAACAGAAGCCTGTGTTCTGAGCCTGGCCAGATGCCTTCAGAGAGGGCGGATCTTCCGGTCAGGGTTTATCACATGAAGCTCAATGACTATATTCATGATATTAAAAGTGGGGAGGCCTTTGGTCCTGTCGTAGCGGGTAAAACGTGCTTTGTGATTCCTCTCATCTCTTTTTTTCTGTTCTTTTCCACCTCAACTTGTGATTGTTTTTATCCGTTTGTTCACAGTACTGCACACTGTGGAGTTCCAGAAAAGAGGGCTTCCTACTTTAATTGACTCTTTTATATCGGCTTCCATCCCTGATCCTGTTGCGGATCCTCTTGGATACGTTCTTGTTTCTGTACACATGATGCACGGCCCTTGCGGGGAAGATTATGTTAAATGTCCTTGCATGAAAGATGGATTGTGTTCAAAAAAAATTTCTAAGTCATTTCAGCTCGAGACCTCTCTAGATGATAGTGGATTCCCTGTGTATAGTCGCCCAGACAACAGTCGTTTTATAATTAAACAAAGGTCAGGCTTGATAATAGGCATGTTGTTCCTTATAATCTGCTCATGCTAAAAAAAATAGCAAGCGCATATTAACGTTGAGTGGTGCAATAAAACCCATGTCATCAAGTATCTTTATAAGTATGTTACAAAGGGTCCTGATTTTTCAAAAAAAATGTTTGAAAGCATCAAAAACAAGCATGGTATTGAGATTGATGAGATCATGGAATATAGACAATGTCGTTACATATGTGATAAAGATGGTTGCTGGAGGATATATGGCTTTGATATACACAGTAAGATGCCTTCAGTTGAAAGATTGCCTTTTCATTTATTAAATAAACACATGGTGCGTTTCAATGTTAAAGCAAAACTGAAGTCAGTTGCTGACGATGAGTGGCTACAGAGAACAATGTTAACCGAGTGGTTTGTAGCTAATAGATGCCATGCAAATGCTAGGTCTCTTACTTATTGTGACTTCCCAACCAAATGGACTTGGCTAGCAAGCAAAAAACAATGGATTCCTAAGACCTCGAGTTATATGATTGGTAGATTTTATTCTGTTCACCCTACAACTGGAGAACTTTTCTATCTTAGAATGCTCTTGATGGTTGTCAAAGGTGCCATGTCTTATATGGATGTTAGAACTTATAATAGGATTGTGTATGAAACCTTTAAGGAGGCATGTGTTGCTAGGGGCTTACTTGGAGATGATCTTGAATGGTATAGTGCGTTTGATGAGGCTTTGACCTGGGGTATGGGAGATCAGCTGCGTAGGCTTTTTGTTACAATCCTTGTTCATTGTGGTGTTAACGATGAAAATGCTTTCTTTGAAAAATATTGGTCACACTTAGCTGAGGATATTAAGTACAATATCAAGTGCTCTTTTCGTGATGATAATCATGTTGTACCTCCTGATGAGCTGAGAGACATCTTTCTTGATAAGTTGCCAGTTCTATTTAGTAAAAATGGTTCTAATATTCTAGACCACAGGCTGCCATTAAAGACTACATATGATGATAACTCTGATGACAATGACATGATAACGGATGAACTATCTGCTGAACCTAAAAGTGAACTACTAAAGGCAGAAACCATGTACAACCAATTAAATCTAGATCAACTCCTAGCTTATAAGAATATTATCGACCGAGTTGTGTCTGGAAAACCTAGCTTTTTCTTTGTTTCTGGATATGGTGGAACTGGGAAAACTTTTCTTTGGAGTTCCATAATTGCTTATCTTAGATGTAAAGAAAGGATTATTCTCACAGTTGCATCTTCCGGGGTTGCAGCACTTCTTTTACCTGGAGGTAGGACTGCTCATTCTAGGTTTAAAATACCAATCAGTCTAGATGACAATGGAACATGTGATATAAAAAGATCTAGCAAATTAGCAGAGATGATCGAATCAGCCTCCCTAATAATATGGGATGAGGCTTTAATGATGCATCGTAGATGTTTTGAGGCTTTGGATCGTAGCTTACGTGATATTCTGTCTGCCGACGATCCTTCTATAGCTGACATTCCTTTTGATGGTAAGGTTATGGTTCTGGGTGGCAATTTGAGACAGATTTTACCAGTCATTGAGGGTGGGACTCGCTCACAGGTTATAAATGCTGCTATAACAGATTCACCTCTATGGCATTCTATATAAGTTCTACATCTTAACGTGAACATGCGTTTGGTTGTGCAAACAACAGATCCTGTTTTACAAGCTGAGATAGCTTCTTTTGCTGGTTGGATCTTGAGTATTGGTGATGGTACATCGCCTTGTGTTACTAGACAAGGGGAGTGTGAGCCAAGTTGGGTAACAATTCCTGATGGTATGTTGATCCATTATGAGGAAAATAGAATAGGCGCTATTGTTAATGTTGTATATACAAACTTCGCTAAAAATTGTTCTAATCGAAAGTACTTGTGCCAAACGGCTATCTTAACAACAACAAATGATCTTGCTCAAGAAGTTAATGACCATGTGCTAGCCTTAATGCCTTCTGCTGAAAGAGAGTACTTAAGCTATGATTCTATAGGAAATGCTGCTGACTCAATGCGTAATATGGATGTGTTTTATCCTATTGAGTACCTCAATACAATTAAAATTAACAATTTCCTACAGCACAAGTTGCTATTGAAAAAAGGCGTGCCGATTATGCTCCTTAGAAATTTGAGTCACGCAACTGGTCATTGTAATGGTACTCGTCTTGTTGTCTCTAAACTTGGTGAGAAAGTCATTGAGGATATTATCATGACTGGTTCTAATATTGGGGATGTTGTGTACATTCCAAGGATTTGCCTCACTACCAAGGATCCTAAATGGCCATTTACTTTACATCGTCACCAGTTTCCAGTCAGGGTTTGTTATGCCATGACTATCAGTAAGAGCCAGGGACAGACTCTCTCAGCTGTTGGATTATACCTGAAAAGCCCTGTTTTCACTCATGGCCAGCTTTATGTGGCGGTTTCACGTGTGACTTCCAGGAAAAACTTGAAAATACTTATCGAGAACAAAGATAGCACACTTGGATCTCAAACTAGAAACATAGTTTTCTCTGAGATATTTGAGTCTTTGGAATAGTACTTACGTCGCGCTTTATTTTACGAACTGCTTTTGGTCTCACTACTACTTGCTGCCTCTTAGTCTCTATTATTGTATGCTTCCTAATTTGGTGAAGTATTTTGATTGTCTGCTCCCTTTTCAATAAGATTTGAGGCTGTAAATGTTGTTTTATCTGTTGCTGCTCATTACCTAAGATAGCGAATACTCTTCTTTTCTGTGCATCTATTTACGTGTTAAAGGTATTTTGGTAGTTCGCTTAGTATGTCTGTTCACTTGACTTCGATTAGGTATGCTATCATATTGGAGAACCTAATATGTTGCTTCTTTGTGTATTTTTACCTTCCTAAGCAAAAGTGTCTTTGTGTTTCCAGATGGCGCATTAGATGCTCTCTGAGATACACAACCACAGCAGGAAGTGGGTTGTCTCTGTCCTTGTCTCGCGCCTGTGGTTTTATCGTGGGGGAACTGACAATGGGCCTATCCAGCACATGGACTTAGTTGTTCTTAATAGCCAGGTTTGTCTTTACATAGGTAGCTCAACGCCAACTGTCCATATCTGGCCTAGGATACCTTTCTGATTGTTGTTTTTGTTGGCAGGGCAACCATATGTATGTGCAGATACCTCCTCAGCGAGCAGAAGAACTGAAGAATGAGCTGCAGGAAGGAAAGGTCTACATGATGAGCAGCTTCAACTGCGTTGAAGCAAAGACAACTTATAGACCTGTTGAGAGTCGCTTCATGATTCAGTTCACCAGGTTTAGCAATGTTGTTTTATGCCCGGGTTTGGAAGCAGATTACCCTTTCTGCACCTACAATTTGATCCCATTTCAGGACATCCCCAGGCCATGTGGGCCACCGCCTCGTTTCCTTGGTAAGTTGTGTCACCGCATGCCTAAGTACATTAAAAACCACTTGTCAAATATCTGGAGTCTGATGCTCTTGCAAATTATATGGTTTTGAAGATGTCATTGGAAGAATAACTGCTATTTCTGATGTGGTCACTATCCAATCAATGCATCAGCCAGAGCCATCAAACACAAGGACAATAATCCTAACTGACTTACAGTAAGTGTCATTTGCTTATTATTATACATGCACCATTCTAGGCCACCTGCTCGTTCGTTTTTTTACTGATTTGTTCGTCATATGAAACCTATAGGGGCAAGGAGCTAAGGCTGGTCCTCTGGGGTGATCGAGCGATTGAATTTGAAGAAGAAGCAGTGCGGGCAAGAGACGAAAAAGGAAGCTGTGATTGCAATTTTCATAGGAACACTACCTAAAATAAATCAAGGTGGTCAACCTATTGCATCTTATACATTTATGCATTCTTTATTGTACAACCTTTTCATCCTATGTTCAATGCAGCCTCTTACCCCTCTATATTGTTCAATAACTATGCAGGTGTTCAAGGACTTAGTGGTAGTTCTCCTTGTCGTTGGTACATTGACAAGGATCTCCCAGTGATAAATGACTTCCGCAATAGGTGATTTCTATATGCCTTCTAATTGGCTTATCTTGCTTTAACCATGAATTTGAAGACAGTGTTGTTTTCTTTGTCACGCTGCTAACTATCTCCCCTGTTGCGTATTAAAATAGGTTGGGGAATAATTTCAAACCCATTGATAACAATGCTGCTTTGACCGAGGGTGCATTTACTACCCGTATCTATGCTGATCCAGTTGAAAAGTCGGTGTCAGAGCTCCTCCGCCTGAACCCTTACAAGAACAAGGTATCCTTGCTGTCTTTTCCTCTATATGGTGTTCCCACTTTTCCTGGTCATGTGCTCAACTGCAAGTTAAGTTACTTCGACAGGAAAAATGGTTCATATGTACCATTACTGTCGAGAGGCTCAATCCTGATCAGTGCTGGTGGTTCTTCTGTTGCTCCTCCTGCAACAGGACCTCTACAATAGTCGCATCGAACTAGCGATGCGCCAATCCTAACTTCTCATCCATAGCAGCACATGAAACGTATGTGCCTTCCTAGAACTTTGTCTCATGTTTCTTTTGTTTTGTGTTGTTTGTTTCCTCAGGCTTCCTGCCTGATTTATTTAGACATGCCTCTTCTATGTTTTATTAGTCCTTTAGTACAATCCTCATTCTATTTGTGCCATGTGCAGGTATTGTATTTCGCTATTTGCGAGTGATGACGTAGGTGAGGCTGAGTTCACCATGTTTGATAAAGTTGGAAAAGCAGCTGTTGGAAAACCACTCCTCAATTTACGGAAGTTTAGAAACCCAGGACTTCCAACCATACAAGAGATAGCCCGTGTACTGATGGTTGATAATATTGCTCCACCAGAGGTTACCCAGATTATTGGGATGAAGTATAAACTTATTGTGTCCATTGCAAAGAGAAGCTTTGCAACCATAAGCACATAGTTATCATTTCAAGTTGTGAAAATTATGGAAACCTACAAGCCTGAGTTAAGCTCATCTGCCTTTGACTGTGTCCCTGGATCATCTGGAGCATCATCATCTACTTCCCTCACTAACAGTCCAGTACCATCTGAGATGTTTACACCCAATACCCCAAGCATCAACCAAGCCCAGTCTGGCAGCTCCTCAGGGAGCCCTGCTATAAATTTTCCATCACCTACAGGCATGGTGTGTTGTTTTCTTAGTCTACCATCTCTCGGTCGATTTATTCAATCAAGATGCCCGAAAACTAATTCAGTTCTTCTCATTTCCTTTCTTTTACACTCAGATGCAGACACCAACTTCAAAGCTCAGTGTTGGTCTCCTTTCATCTGCATCTCCAGGGTATGCCTCTTTAGAAAGGACTACTGCAGTATTTTCTAATACTTGCTTGCTCTTATGATCGGATTTTCTTTTCTAGCAAATCACCATGCCCACCCAGCAGGACCAGGCGTGCTTTATTTATCAGCAATGACAAGACGCTCCCTCTGGCACAGGATCCTCCAAAGAAGTGTGACGAAATAGCCGCGATACATATTTCTCTGCTCCGCCTGAAATACCTGTTAACACACATGTGCTAACTAATGCATAATACTATAAATGCACACATATACATTTAGTAAATGAGCAGCATGCTCATGCGCTGATACATAGGTTTCAAGGCAAAATCTTACTATTGTATAGCCTAATAACCATCCAATATCAATATGCTATGTCTCTCTATTATCAAGCTTATGTATATGTTGGGTGCTCCAGGAGAACGATGATGAAAAGGCTGAAGATCCTTCTGATGCTGCTAATGCAAAAGATGATAAGAGTCCACTTCAGAGAAACAAGAAGTAAGTACTGCTTCTTACATTCCACTAATATAGCTGGTTTCCAAACCTGTGTATAGTGTTCCGCTTATTTATTTTTGACTAACATACCTTGAAATAAAGGAACCCCGTTGCTGGAAAAGGAGCTGGAGGAGGGAAGAAAACAAAGCAGCAGTGACTCCTTTGCCCTGCCTATGCAACCTTAAGATATCTATAGGTACACCACAATTTCCCTATATACTACTATTCTTGGACTTGTTTTGCCATTCTCATACTTGGAACTGGTTTCTGAAACTTTGCATTCTGCTGTAGGTTATCTATCCTATGTACATTAGCTTCTCCTCAGCAAGATCGAAGGAGAAAGATGGCGGTTTATGCATCTAGTTTCGCTCTCGACAACGCTCCATCACAATGCTCTTTGACCAGCTACAAGCAGAGTCCGTTGCCGTGTATGCTTCTTGCATAGACCTTGGTGTGGTTGTATGCTTCTTACGAAGCATTTCTAAAACTCCTCTATTTATATGTCTATGTGCTAAAAAGTCTTTGGTTGCTCAAGTAGCAGTGCCAAAGCACGGCAAAACAAAAAACTCCTCTATATAATCAAGTGAACTCTAGCCTATTATGTGTGTGCTGTTCGATTATCGTTTGCCTTTTTATGCGTGATATGCTGTCCCATAGTCTGCAGATGATTTCTTCTTTTCATAGATGATTTTGTCTCCCCTCTGTTTTAGACTCTGGTCATCTCCTCCTTTTTTCATAGCCTTTAAGGCTCTCGCCCATTCCTGTTTTTACTTCGGCCCAATAGGCCCGTTCTTGGCCGTGCCTCATATCCAGACAGGTTGTGTGGCTGAGGACTGGACTATGTGATGTCCCCCATAACCTGCACGCTCTCTTACTCCACCCCACCAATCCCGCCGTCACACTCTCCGCACATCCATTTCTAGGGTTTCTTCCCTCGCTACATCTTGGTGCCCTGGGCTTATGGCGTCTTCTTCAACCGATGAAGCTGCATCCTATACTGCCGTTTCAGTTCAAGGTAGATTCCATTCTTTCCTTGTTCCTCTAAGCTGAGCTGCTGCCCATGTATTCTTAGATCCAGTCCTCCTTTCTCAGCGCCTAAGCTGGCGGATAGCCTAAACTATTTTACAATCTTGCTAGGTATTTCATCCTCGTCTATCTATTCCAGAAGAAATATTACAAGATCTTTTCTTTCTTATGGTGAAACAAAATGCCCAGAGATCTGGACACACTACTATTTCCAAATCGTATTCTCTCCTGATAGTAGAACTGCACGAAGGCATTTTGATAATGCATTGGCTAAAGCTTTTCAGCTTGAATGCGATGAAATTGTTACTATTGATACTCCTGACTAGGAGTTCTTAATTAGCATCCCAAACAAGCAGCAGAACAGACAAGCAGTCAAGTTCCTTCAGTTCGAACAGAGGCTTAACCTGGGTAATATATACTTTACCACCCTCTGTGCAGATGAAAACTCAACATTTTGTGGCACACTAGCCTATGATTTCAATGATAACCATGCCGGATCCCAGGTTTTAGTTAAAATAACAAACCTCCCGCTGCATCTTTGGACATTCAAGACAGTGGATTATATGCTGCATCCATATTGTGTCGTCTCTGAGCTTTACCCTGACACAATCACCTACAATGATCTTCTCGTGTTTCGGTGCATCTGTTGGACAGACGTGCCAGAAAATGTGCCATTGCGGATGAATATCAAGATCAGACGTAGGTTTAGGGATCCAGCAAACACAACAATAGGGATCCACATGGACATGTTCACTGTGCTTATTAGTGTGCTGAACAACCCTTTCAGCAAGATAATGAGGCCCATTGAGCCATTACCACCTCTGCCAAATGCTCGGGACATCACCGTCGATGCTGCTTCCCCACACTGTTTTCTTCAAGACACGGAGGTCGACCCCGATAGATTCCAGGAGCTATCACATTCTATAATCCTCGAATGAGAAGATGGTGTTGAACCCATAGACACAAAGGAAATACTTTCTGCGGTCATTCGGTATATACCAGCGTCAAGATACGTCATGGTGAAGCCAATTAGCTTTGATACTTTCCTTGTATACTATCAAGGGGATGTTCAGTATGCTACATTTGCAGCATTCAGATCAACTGTTCTGGCAAGGGGACACATTGAGCTAAGCGGCCACATCTTCAAGGCTATCCCTTGGTGTTCTTCTTATGGTGGCCAACAAATTTCACTTACCCGATTTATTCGTGTGAGTATAAGTGAACTTCCGGCTGGAATCCTCCGACACGAAATAGCAAGCCAGCTGTTGAGCCCGTTTGTCTTGGTTGAAGAGAATGGTTTGCCTGCATAGGGCTTCATAAATACACATAGATATGACTGTTTCGGCTAGGTTGACAGTGTGATTGATATCCCAGATTATATTACCATCTACATAACGCCACGTGGATGCGAATCAGACTATATGCATACAGGACATCATTATATGCCGTTGTACATGCGACAGGCAAAGATAACGGTTCAATCTCCAACTATGCTGGAAAACTAAGGTATACTACTATATGTGTGAGTCAATTTATGTACACATACTGACAAGGTCCTATGATATAATAGTTAACTTATTTCTTCATTTCCCACAGGAATATTGCTGTGATGAAGCCTACAAAAGTTGATGTATTCTGCTCTCTGAGCAAACTACTATACATCAAATAGGGGAGAAGATTGAAAACTTCAACTACCTATTACAAATGTCTTATTAGCAAGCAACCTTACTATGCCACCAGTGTATTTTTATTTTCAAACTATAATGCCACTTTAAGACCTATATTACCTGTTTCTCTTTTCTATTACATGTGATCAACAATTACAGTGGCCCTCTGTGTACCTTTCTATTCGCATTTTCCTTTCCAACTACTACTATGGAGGCCCTTGAAAGTTGTGGTGTATGGGCCTAGAGACAATAGCCCAGCCAAAAGGCCCATAGACATATCATATATTGCTATGAAGGCAGCCAAATGAAACCCTAGATCGGCAGAGTGTTCTCTCCCGCATGTTCAGTGCCTCGCTCCCAAACAATGACCACACCGGCGCGAGCGCAGTCAATATTGCTAACCGTTGTTTCTCCATGTGTTTCAGCATCTGGATGCCTGGAGAACTCCTCAGCAGGACCACATGTAACTACCCTTACGATTCAGTGATGTAGCCGCAGATCTATGTGCCCTCTTTCTGATTAAGCTTGGAGCTGTGGTCGGCGCTTAATCTATCTACCTGATTTCACAGGAGATGCCACTGGATGCAGAGGAGATACATGCCAGGTTTTCTTCGGATGAAGAATACTCCAACAATAACCAATCTAAAGGCCAGCTGCTTGAGGTGGCTTTCTTTCAAAAAACTAAAAAAACATTCCTTTGACCAGAATGATTTTCCTTGATATGCACTGAAGCTGTTCCGAATTTTTGATGCAGGAGGAGATGCCAGGCATGGAAGAGGCCTACACTCAGTATGAGAATTCACAGCCGCGTTGTGAGGTTGGTGGTTATATAGTAGAAAACAACTGATACTTTAGTTATCTGTTGTGGATACTTTTTCTATGCCTATTTCCTCTCAGCAAGATTCATATTTTAAGCTTCGTGGGCTTATTATGAAAACTATTTCTTAAAGTCATGAAGTTTTAAGCAGGCAAAAAGATATGCCTGTACTGACACCACTCAGCGAGGCAAATTTTGAACCACGAAAACCAATGCTGGCGTGGTCATCTAAAAAGAATACACCAAATACTTCCATACAAGCACACACCAAAGTCTTTTTGTTTCATATAGGCACAGTACTAGAGAGCTTCCTGCATTGTTTCAGTGTTGTATGTGTGTCTTTTTGTTTCATACAGGCGCAATACTCCTGTTTATACATTGCATTCAGGATTCAATTCACACTTGTGATAGTCATTAGTTCATACTTGTGATAATTAGAACCTACCAGGTAGTGAATGTTGTGGTCTACACCGTCAATGCATAGCTTATGCTTATACAAGTGATCATATACAAACTTACCTTTATCAACATCTTGTGCATAAAGTTGTCCAGGATAAATTAGTTATCTTCGTTCCAGCTGTTACCATAGCGAAAACTAATATGGTTTAGTTCTGCTTGGGTTATTCAAAGTACACTTTCCCTTCTAAAAGCTTTTACCTGCCGAAATATGATTCATGCCCTCGCGCCTAATGACATCCATTTAAAATCACAGGCCATACCACCGATGATCAAAATCCCTTACAGGATGATGCTGGATGTTCTTTTAGAGACTTTAGAACTTCCAGCAGCTGAATATCGAAGCAAAGCATGTGATGGCGGTAGAGTATGTGTCACTGTTTTTTCCATACGCCCACATCATATGTTGAAGATCATGGCAGTTTTATGGCTATTCCCGGGGTACAGTGTATCGATCATGCAATGTCAGAGGACACAGCTGCCATGGAAGCAATTGGATACATAAAATGCATGGTTAAGACTGAACTAAGAGACTTCAGTTACAGCAACATGAAGAAACTGGATGAGGAAAATCAGTCTCTAAAGCATGAGCTAGTAGTGGCGAAGTATAACAAGCAGAAAACAAAGGCGAAGAACAGATCCATTAAGAACAAATTAACGATGGCTAGGTATAAGAACAAGAAAAATGCTATGGGCTGCTTCATTCTTACAAGATACATGCATGGATTATCTGATCATATATGCAATGTGACAGTGCTCAACAGATCATCTGGGAATGAACCCATGGATCAGCTTATGAACGAACCTCTTAACAACATTGAGAAGATAGAAGAAAGGCTCAAGCGCAGGGTGCTCAAATCAGAAAAGCAACTAAAAAGCATCAAGAGAGGTTTCTAGAGTTCTATTCTATAAGAATGGATCCTAAACCATACCTTTTAGAATTGTAGTCTATTTCGATCCTTTTGTTTAACCGCATAGATTAACCGTAATGTATAATTATATTTCTCTGTCTGTGTAAGACTTGCCAAGACTGTGTGTAAGATCTAATGATGGCCCTGTTAAGACTTTGTTGCTTGCACCGTTTATGTCTGTGTGACTTTTTATTTAATTTTTAGTGCCATTTATATCTCTATAACTGGCATAGCCAAGGCCATCAATATACTTCAGGATTCCTATTGCGTATACAATTCCTGTTTCTGTTGACAGCAAAGTGAAATTCGCTAATGCAGTGCAAAATAGCTCGTTTCTATCTACCTGTGAAAATGCGATCGCACGGCTGTGAGAGTGGGCTCATATTCTAAAATACACGCGCTAAAAAAATGAATAAAGCCTTGGGCCTGGTGTCCATATCAGGCCGCACTGAAAACCCTTGGCAAGCCCACAACAGTCCATATACAGCAAGCACACTGGCTCCAACTCACAGATTCTAGGGTTTCTATCAGCTGCATCCATTTCAGGTTCGATCTACCACCCCCGAGCCGCCTCTATCTTCCAAGTTCGTAAACCACGCATCCATTGTAAGGATATGGCGGGAAAGGATCCGAATTCTCCATTGGACGAAGAACTCATGGTCAGGGGCCTTCCACAGGTACGTGCCTCAAGACAATTGGGTAATTTACTTCCTCTTTATATAGTCGATTAAAGCATATGTGCAACGACATCTTTGTCCATTTGCGTGATGCATGCCTGATTTACAACTTGCAGATGTCGCCAACCCATTTCAACATAAGCAAACGTTACATTCTTCAGCAAGCCACGAACACTCTTAAGGTGCAAATCACTAACCATGACATACTTGACATGGGAGATGTAGCGACCAGACCTCAAACAGTCTGATCTCTGTGCTCCGGTGTCATCCCTGGATCAGTAATGCTGACACCACACAGTACTCGGAGGATTTATAACAGAGTAGCAATCACACACTTATTACATCGAGTGTCTCAAGAGAGAACTTATTACAATAAATATGGCTTAAGGCCATCTAATAACGATAACAGCGGAAGGCTTGGAAGATAAGTGAGTCCATCAACTCCATCGGCATCACTGAGTATAGAACCACGACCTAAAAACTCCTTAATCATCGTCTAAAAAGTCTGCAACATTAACGTTGCAGCCTGAAACGGGTCAGCACATGGAATATGCTGGCAAGGTAACACATAGAGAGTAATGGAATGAAACAGCTATACTATATGCATATTTGGCTGGTGGAAAGCTCTATGGTTACAGTTTTGCGTAAAGCCAAATTTTCCCTACTTCAAAGGAATCACATGATAATCCAAGTACTAGATACTCAAGATTGTCCATAACCGGGGACATGGCTAACCATGATTAGTTTATTACACTCTGCAGAGGTTTGCGCACTTTTCCCCACAAGACTCGATCGCCTCCGTTTGGTTTCTCGCACTACATGGTGTTTGAGAAGACGGATGACCGAGACATAGTCTTTCAGAAGCGCTATCACCTTACGATCGGGTAGACCGTACCACCTACATCCCCTACATCTGGTAGTCTACCACTGTAAGAGTTAGCACGACTTAGTCAACTATGCTAGAGCCCATAATAGCTTGTGGCTGCACACGGAAGTTTCTAGTATGAATAGTCTCATGATCCCTTTGAGCCTGGGTGTCGGTCCAAAAGAAAACATGCAAGTCCTGGAATACCCAGGTGCCTCAATCCACCCAGATGTGTGTTTAAGTTGCCACCTTAGATAAACCATTAATTAACAAACTCACATCTGTCATGGATATCACTCACCCAGTCCACGTCTACTAGCATAGCATGGCACAATAAGCAAACGTAGAAGTAACTCCCAAAGGTTTGATAATAAACAGGTAATAGGTACTACCTCAACTACTTCCCATCCCACAATTTAATTAGATCCTAATCATGCAATGTGTGAGGATTGATCTAATGCAATAAAACTGGGTAGTAGGAAAGGTATGATCAAAGTGTTACTTGCCTTGCTGATGATCCGGGAAACCTAGCGATTCGAAGTAACAGGCGGCGCACTCCGGGTATTCTATCGCAGACAAACAAACAAGCATACAATAAGTACTCATCTAATGCACAGGTAAAACTCAAATAAGATCTAACCAGAAGGTTCAACTTAAGAACTCCGGTTTGCAAAAAGAATCAAATCGAACGAAGCAACGAAAGTCAAACGGCGAAAGAAAACAACTTCGTTCTACTAATCTGGATCTAAGGCAAATTTTACAGTAGCAAAAACTTGTTTAAGTTGGTTAAACGGATAGAGGGTTTCGAGACGAAACTCCAGGCGCTTGAATCGCCTGATTCCGATAAACGAGCGAAAAGTTATACTAAAACAAAATCGGATCAGGAATCGCGATCAGAAAAAATCGCGGGTTAAATCCGAGAAAAAGAAAAACGACGAACATTCGTTAGAATGAACGAACGGACGAACGCTCGCTATTTAAATAAATCGGAAAAACCGATCTATTTAAAAAACGAAACTAAAAAAAACCGACGGAAAACCGAACGGTTTTTCGAAAAAAACCAGCCCGGAAAACGAGGCGCGGTGAACCTCGGGCGGCGTGCGGCGGCGGCGGCGCGGCAAGGCGGCAGCGGCGGCGGCGGCGCGGCAGGGCGGCGGCGGCGCGCGCGGCATGGCTGGGGCGGCTTAGGGTTTGGCTGGGGCTGGGCCTCCCCCCGGCTTATATAGCCTAGTCGGGCCGGAGTCCTAATCGGACATGGCCCGTTAGGTCGATTCGTTTTTTTAAATAATTACGCGCGGAAGAAAAATATAAAGAAATACTAAACGGACTTCAAAAATCCCGAAATAAATTTTCCCAGGCTTCTAAAATCAAGCCGCACAAGGTGAACATTTATTTGGGGCCTAAATGCAATTTCGAAAAACGCACATTTTTCCTAAATTCAAATAAAATAATGAAAAACTCCGAAATAAAATCTTATTTGATTTTATTATTAAATCCTCAATATTTCTTTATTTTGGGAAGTCATTTTATTCCCTCTCTCATATTTTTGTAATAGAAATAATTGACGATAAAATAACAAAATCAAATGATCCTATTCTCAAAATTTGAGAAAACTCAAATATGAAAATAACGAAATCCCCAACTCTCTCTGTGGGTCCTTGAGTTGCGTAGAATTTCTAGGATCAACCAAAATGCAAAATAAAATATGATATGGATAGATGATCTAATGTATAACATTCCAAATTGAAAATTTGGGATGTTTCAAACCTACCCCCCATAAGATGAATCTCGCCCTCGAGATTCGGGTTGGCTAGAAAATAGGTGAGGGTGGTCCTTGAGCAAATCTTCCTCTCGTTCCCAGGTGGCTTCGTCCTCCGTGTGGTGGCTCCACTAAACTTTGCAAAACTTGATAACCTTGCTGCGAGTGACTCGACTGGCAAACTCAAGAATCTTAACTGGTTTCTCCTCATAGGTCAAATCGTTATCCAACTGAATAGTTTCCAGTAGCACTGTGTCTCTCAACGGTATGTCAGCCATCTCCGCGTGGCACTTCTTCAACTGGGAAACGTGGAACACATCATGAACTCCTGACAATCCTTCGGGCAATTCCAACTTGTAGGCCACTTCTCCCATACGCTCCAAAACTCGATATGGTCCTACAAATCATGGCTCTAACTTTCCTTTAACTCCAAAACGCTTTGTTCCTCGAAGTGGAGATACTCGAAGATAAGCTCTATCTCCAACTTCGTAAACTGTCTCCTTGCGTTTAGAATCTGCATAACTCTTCTGTCTGGACTGGGCTACCTTGAGCCTATCGCGAATCAATTTCACCTTCTGTTCAGACTCCTTAATCAAGTCAGGTCCAAACAACTGGCGGTCTCCAACTTCGTCCCATGACAATGGTGTCCTGCACCTCCTTCCGTACAAGGCTTCGAAAGGGGCCATCTTCAAACTGGTTTGGTAACTGTTGTTGTAAGAGGACTCTGCATATGGCAAATTGTCGTCCCAACTAGATCCGTAATCTAGTGCACAAGCTCTCAGCATATCCTCCAAAATCTGATTGACTCTCTCGGTCTATCCATCTGTCTGTGGATGAAAAGCTGTACCGAATTCTAGCCTGGTTCCCAAAGTTTCATGCAACTGCTTCCAGAACTTTGAGGTAAACTGGGTTCCTCTATCTGATTCGATACTCCTCGGAACTCCATGCAGACATACGATCCTGGTCATGTATATCTTTGCCAACTTTGCACTGGTGTAGGTGGTCTTTATTGGGATGAAATGAGCTACTTTTGTCAATCCATCAACTACAACCCAAATCGAGTCATAGCCGGAATGAGTCCTGGGTAATCCCGTGATAAAATCCATGCCTAATTTATCCCACTTCCATTCAGGTATCGGCAATGGTTGTAACAATCCTGCTGGCTTCTGATGCTCTGCCTTTACTCTCTGACACACAACACAGACTGCTATATACTCTGCAATATCCTTCTTCATTTCGGTCCACCAGAAAATGTTTTTCAAATCCAAATACATTTTGGTATTTCCTGGGTGAATCGAATATGGTGAATCGTGTGCCTCTTGCAGAATCAACTTCCTAATCTCCGGGTCATTGGGCACATAAACACAGTCTTCAAACCATAGGGTGTCATGCTCATCCTCATGAAATCCTTTAGCCTTTCCTTTGCTAAGTTTCTCCTTAATAGAGGCAATCTCTTTGTCAGTCTTCTGAGCTTCTCTGATTTTATCCATCAATGTAGACTGAATCTCCAATGCTGCTACATAGCCTCTCGGAACTATTTCCAAACACAGTTCACGAAGATTTTCTGCTAACTCCCTTGGTATTCCTCCCGTCATTAATGTATTGATGTGGCTCTTATGGCTTAATGCGTCAGCTACTACATTAGCCTTTCCGGGATGATAATGCAATCTCATATCATAATCCTTGATGAGCTCCAACCATCTCCTTTGTCTGAGGTTTAACTCCTTCCGTGTGAAGATGTATTTCAAACTCTTATGATCCGTGTACACCTCACAATGATTTCCAATCAGAAAATGTCTCCATGTTTTCAATGCATGCACTACGGCTGCTAACTCCAAATCATGCGTAGCATAATTCAACTCATGAGGCTTCAGTTGTCTTGAGGCATATGAAACAACTCTCCCTTCCCGCATAAGCACTTCTCCAAGTCCTCGACGTGAAGCGTCGCAATACACCTCATAATCCTTGGTCTGGTCTGGCAAAATCAACACTGGTGAGGTAACCAAACGTTTCTTCAACTCCTGGAAACTAGCCTCACATTCCTCCGTCCATATGAACTTGGTATCTTTCTTTAATAACTCCGTCATAGGCTTCGCAATATTTGAGAAATTCTCAATGAATCTCCGGTAGTATCCTGCGAGTCCAAGAAAACTCCGGATCTCTCCCACGGTGGTTGGTGCTTCCCACTTGGTCACGGTATCAAATTTAGTGGGATCAACTGCTATACCTTCTCCAGATATAACGTGTCCGAGGAATCCTACTTCCTTCAACCAAAACTCAGATTTGCTCAACTTGGCATATAATTGATGTTCTTTGAGCTTTCCAAGTACCAAACGCAAATGCTCCTTATGCTCCTCTTCATTCTTCGAGTAGACCAGGATATCATCAATGAACACTACGACGAACTTATCCAAAAACTCCATAAATACTTTGTTCATCATGTTCATAAAACATGCGGGTGCGTTAGTCAGACCAAATGACATAACGGTATACTCGTACAGCCCATACCTGGTGGTAAAAGTTGTCTTAGGTATATCCTGTTCTCGAATCTTCAACTGGTGGTGTCCTGATCACAGATCAATCTTGGAAAATATCTTAGCTCCTTGCAATCGATCAAACAGATCATTGATCATCGGTAGTGGGTACTTGTTCTTGATCGTTACTTCATTCAATCCTCGATAATCAACAACCATCCTTAGCGATCCATCCTTTTTCTCCACTAGAAGTACTGGCGATCCCCAAGGCGAAGAACTTGGGCGAATATATCCCTTATCCAGTAACTCCTTAATCTGCTTCTTAATTTCCACCAAATCCTTAGCTGGCATCCTGTATGGTCTCTTTGATATTGACCCTGTGCCTGGCAATAGCTCAATCAAAAACTCAATATCTCTATTTGGTGGCATGCCTGGCAACTCTTCTGGAAATACTTCAGGGAAATCCCTTACCACTGGTACTTCCTCCTGCACAACTCAGTTAAGTAATTTACTTGAGTCCTCTTTGGCACATGTCGGGATACATACTTGATCATTCTCCCTTCTGGGGTGGTAAGCAAAATTGACTTACTAGCACATTCAATATTCCCTTCATACTTTGACAACCAATCCATGCCTAATATCACATCCAATCCTTGGGATTCCAATACTATTAGGTCTGAGGGAAAAACATAGTGCCAATCCTCAATGGTAACTGATCACACCATCGACTAGCCAAATATTCTGCTCCAGGCGAGGTTACTAACATGGGTGACCTAAGGGCTTGGGTTGACAGGTTATACTTATCCACAAATCCCCTTGAGATGTATGAATGTGATGCACCAGTATCAAAAAGAACGAGTGCAGTAAATGACTTAACCAAAAACTTACCCATTACTGCATCAGGCTGAGCTTCAACCTCCTCCATGCTAACGTGGTTCACCTGTCCCCAGTTGAAAGGGTTCGGCTTCTTCCCAGAGCTGCCATTGCTATTTCCATTTTGTATTTCAGGGCATTCATTGGCATAATGTCCGGTCTTCGAACACTTAAAGCAAGTGACTTGGCTCAGGTCCTTCTTGGCTGGGGTTGATGGGTTGGTGCGATTCTGGCCGTTGCTTCCTCCATTCCCATTACCATTCCTGGTGCCATTGTGATTGTGCGAGCTACCTCCTCCATGGGTATGCTGAAAATGTCCTCCCGGTCTAGGAGTAAAACGTGGCTTCTGCTAAGCTCCTAAAGTGTACTTTCCTTGTCCATACTTCCTCTTGCGATTCTCAATTTGCTGCTGCTTGCCTTCAATCATAAGAGCATGTTCTACCAACTCCTGGTAGTTATTGAAGGTTGCTACCATCAACTGCATGCTCAACTCATCATTCAGTCCTTCCAGAAACTTCTCCTGCTTTGCTGCATCCGTAGCGACGTCATCTGGGGCATAACGTGCTAACTTACTAAAGTCGTCCACATACTGGCCTACTGTCCGTCCTCCTTGGCGCAAGTTGCGAAACTCACGCTTCTTCATGGCCATAGCTCCTGCTGAAACATGGGCAGTACGAAAAGCCTTCTGAAACTGGTCCCATGTGACAGTGTCGACAGGGAAAGTGGCTGTGAAATTCTCCCACCATGATGCTGCGGGTCCTTCAAGCTGATGTGCGGCAAACTTCACCTTCTCTACATCGGTGCATCCTGCTGTGGTCAACTATCTACCTGTCTTGCGGAGCCAATCATCTGCTACCATCGGCTCGGTGCTACTGGAAAACACCGATGGATTTAGCCTAAGAAAACGGGCTAAGTGATCAACAGGTGGTGGTGGTGGGTTTTTGTTGTTGTTGTTGTTGTTGTTCCCCTGGTTCTGATTCTGGACTAGCAACTGCATCAATGTGTTCTGCTGCTGGATCAACTGGGTGAGCTCCGGTGGAAAGGTAAATCCGGGGTCACGTCTCGGAGGCATCTGAGGGTTTAGAAAAGATGAGATGTAAGAATAGAGGGGGTCTAAAGAGAAAACACTACCCATATGCACATGAGGCAAAAGCAAATAATTCACTTCATTCAATCAAACAAGGGCATACAATCGATCTAACAATCTCAAAAGTGCTCGGACTACTATATTTACATGGTGGACTACTACTACTGATGGGGTGGTCTACTAGAAATATTCTTCGGTTGCAGACTCCATGATATCTGCTCCAGCTTCATCAACATAGTCATCATCACTTTCGTCTGGGTCCGAGTCTGTGTCGTCGATGATGATGTAGTCTTTCGGGCTAATCTCCTTGGGTTCTTCGTCTTCATCTACAGGTGTAGGGTCTCCCATAAATATCCCGATCTTCTTGATCAGATCGTCATTCTTCTCCACCAATACTTCAATTTCCTCTTCATAATCTTCATGTGTAGCCTTGAGTTCTTCCTCCAGTTCCTTGATTCTAGTCTTAGCCTTCTTCAGATCTATCATGTCGGAGCACATCTGGTTCTCCTGACATCGAATGTGCTGGTTAACTCCTGGATAAAAGCTGCAATTGATCTATCCTTCCTGGTGCTGATCATCTCCCAGCGCTCGTCTCGGCGCCCACAAATCTGGTAGATAGTATCCTTGAGATCATTGCGGTAGACTACTCCAATGCGTCCCATGGCGATGTGAGCTGCCATGCTCTTTCCTAGACTCCAAGTTGGTGCATCAAAAGAAAACTCTATGGGCTCAGTGACTGGCATGAACGTCCTTCCTGGAACTTGAACTTGAATCATCCAGCGCTCTTCTTCAGGTAAAGTGGCGTTGTAGGTTCCAGTGAAGCTTGGTACTCCTATGTTCAGGTATCTAGTGACTTCCTTCAAGTGACGTCCAAAGGGTGTATCTTCATCCGGTTGTGTGAACTTGTTCCTCGCATCCGCCATCCTAAAAGAGTAGAAAAGATGAGACGTCAGAAAGGAAGAGAGTGAATAGTGATCTAGGTCTTTAGCTTAGTGGCCGTGTCCTACAGTCAGCGTGTGCTTTGATACCATCTCTGTAGCGACCAGACCTCAAACAGTCTGATCTCTGTGCTCCGGTGTCATCCCTGGATCAGTAATGCTGACACCACACAGTACTCGGAGGATTTATAACAGAGTAGCAATCACACACTTATTACATCGAGTGTCTCAAGAGAGAACTTCTAACAATAAATATGGCTTAAGGCCATCTAATAACGATAACAGCGGAAGGCTTGGAAGATAAGCGAGTCCATCAACTCCATCGGCATCACTGAGTATAGAACCACGACCTAAAAACTCCTTAATCGTCATCTGAAAAGTCTGCAACATTAACGTTGCAGCCCGAAACGGGTCAGCACATGGAATATGCTAGCAAGGTAACACATAGAGAGTAATGGAATGAAACAGCTATACTATATGCATATTTGGCTGGTGGAAAGCTCTATGGTTACAGTTTTGCGTAAAGCCAAATTTTCCCTACTTCAAAGGAATAAATTTATTTAACTATCATGGTAGTTGTTAAACATTGAGAATGGTTGACAGCATTCTCAATCCCAATTAAGCATCATCATTAATCAAAACCCAACAAAATTAATTTAGAGTAACATGTTGAGATTCACATGATAATCCAAGTACTAGATACTCAAGATTGTCCATAACCGGGGACACGGCTAACCATGATTAGTTTATTACACTCTGCAGAGGTTTGCGCACTTTTCCCCACAAGACTCGATCGCCTCCGTTTGGTTTCTCGCACTACATGGTGTTTGAGAAGACGGATGACCGAGACATAGTCTTTCAGAAGCGCTATCACCTTACGATCGGGTAGACCGTACCACCTACATCCCCTACATCTGCTAGTCTACCACTTTAAGAGTTAGCACGACTTAGTCAACTATGCTAGAGCCCATAATAGCTTGTGGTTGCACACGGAAGTTTCTAGTATGAATAGTCTCATGATCCCTTTGAGCCTGGGTGTCGGTCCAAAAGAAAACATGCAAGTCCTGGAATACCCAGGTGCCTCAATCCACCCAGATGTGTGTTTAAGTTGCCACCTTAGATAAACCATTAATTAACAAACTCACATCTGTCATGGATATCACTCACCCAGTCCACGTCTACTAGCATAGCATGGCACAATAAGCAAACGTAGAAGTAACTCCCAAAGGTTTGATAATAAACAGGTAATAGGTACTACCTCAACTACTTCCCATCCCACAATTTAATTAGATCCTAATCATGCAATGTGTGAGGATTGATCTAATGCAATAAAACTGGGTAGTAGGAAAGGTATGATCAAAGTGTTACTTGCCTTGCTGATGATCCGGGAAACCTAGCGATTCGAAGTAACAGGC
>NC_053027.1:465804628-465832399 GCF_003073215.2 Triticum urartu
TTCATCAGATCTCGACAAACACACAGCAAAAGAAGATTACATCGAATAGATATCCAAGAGAATCGAGGAGAACTTTGTATTGAGATCCAAAGAGAGACAAGAAGCCATCTAGCTAATAACTATGGACCCGAAGGTCTGAGGTAAACTACTCACACATCATCGGAGAGGCTATGGTGTTGATGTAGAGGCCCTCCGTGATCAATGCCCCCTCTGGTGGAGCGCTGGAAAAGGCGCAAAGATGGGATCTCACGGGTACAGAAGGTTGCGGCAGTGGAATTAGGTTTTCGTGGTTCCCTCTGATGTTTTCAGGGTACGTAGGTATATATAGGAGGAAGAAGTAGGTCAGTGGAGCCACGAGGGGCCCACGAGGGTGGAGGGCGCGCCTAGGGGGGTAGGCGTGCCCCTCTGCCTCGTGGCCTCCTTGTTGATTGCTTGACCTCCACTCCAAGTCCTCTAGATCACGTTTGTTCCAAAAATCACGCTCCCGAAGGTTTCATTCCGTTTGGACTCCGTTTGATATTCTTTTTCTGCGATAACACTGAAATAGGCAAAAAAACAGCAATTTGGGCTAGGCCTCCGGTTAATAGGTTAGTCCCAAAAATAATATAAAAGTGTATAAATAAGCCCATTAAACATCCAAAATAGAATATATAATAGCATGGAACAATCAAAAATTATAGATACGTTGGAGACGTATCACCATACAGTTCGCTACAATATCTGCCGATAACCAAAAGGCACAAGTTGGGACCAAAGACTGGACTGCGTTTTTCTAGGCTATGCGCCAAGCAATATTTTTGGCGTTCACTCTCCTAATACTTGGAGTTTGACAACTGGTTGACGCCGGTTGATACTCGAATGAATATAGGCACTTCTTCTAGTCAACATTGATGCTTGTCTGAGTGAACTTTGGAGTACATAGCAGCAGCATAAGTACATGTCCATCTGATCTTTTTGTGCAGTTCTACTGAAATCACCCAATGTAATTATTTGTCTGCGAGTTCAGGATCCAAGTTACTCCTTTATGAAATCGGCAAACAATAGCACAATACCAAATTACCAATACATATGACAAGCACAATAATCAGGATAAAGACCAGTACCAACTTGTGTGAGGTAGCATATCAATTACTATTTCCTTTGACTGGAATCCGAGATAGCCAAGCGACTGACAGCAAAGGAAGAATGCAAGCCCAGATTAGCGACTGGCAGGAAAGGAAGGAAGCTGTCAAGGCAATGAAACACCCAAAGTTTTTGTGCAGTTCCACCAAAATCGAGCATCCATGTTGGCACATATATTGAGAAAGTGAGATTACTGTAATAGTAGGACTAGTTGATGAAACATACACTAATAAATAGAAGCACCCTCATTATCTTAATGGGTAAAGTTAGCAACATAGTAGTCTTGCTTAAAGAGAGGTATTTGTTTATTTAATCAGTGCCAATTAGCTCAACACTCAAAGCATTTCCATGTATCATAGGTTGCAAAACTTTAACGTGCAAAGATAATGGAGTTTCTCATGACACTAGCACGATACAAATAGAGATGACAGCAAACTAATATGGATGAAGGCCTTAGGCCGGTACAAACCTGAGGAAAAAAGCTTATTCATGTAGTCCCATAAGAGATGATAAAGCACTCACTAGAATCACTCAACAGTGTATATTTTTGTGCACTTCAAATGTATGGTTGAAATCACTCTTGTTTACCAGTGCTGAGATTATATCAAAAGATTACCAAGAACTTCCAGCAGAGTTAAAGCACTGGCTGGGATACAGTTCATTGTATTGTCTTGTGTAGTTCCACTAAAATGTATGATTGGCACAACATGATCCCTGTTTGCACAAGTAGAAATAAGGTGAAACCTTCATTAGCTTGGTGAGAAAGGATAGAAATACATTAGCATATTACTCTAACAGTAGCATCAAATTCATGATGGACAATATGCAAAACATTGCCTCATTAAACCAATGGCAATAAATTGACATGCAAAACAATAGCACTATTATGTCATGACACTAATAATATTCCCTCCCTGCTCCACCACATGATTCACCTCCATAGACAAACATACACACGTATATGATTCGGCATAAGGTGCCACTAAAGATTTGTTTAACTCCGACAGGAAAATTAGGCAGCAATAAATTAGTGGTACTTAAGTACTCCTAATTAATTAAGTGGCCTTGCAGGAGAGACAGCAGAAGTGGAAGGGCTCCCTGAAGGATCGTCTCACATGTAAGGTAGACGTTGCCGGAGCCCTTGAATGGCCTCGACTGAGGCCTTTGGCTTCAGCAAGATCACCTTGGCACTGTTTATTCTTCTTATTCTTTCTCTTCATCCTCTGTTTCTCTTTCTCCTCATCAATTGGTGAAACCAAGTACATGATTGGCCTTCTATTTCTGAATTGGTTTTGTCAGTGGGGGAGTACAAGTGTACTAGTAAACAATCTCTCCCTAATAATAAAGCACGGATTGACTTTGTCAGGTTCACCATCACAATACGCTTTCTTCTCATGTCATAATACGCTTTTACAATTCGTATGGACAAAATCATAATATAAATGAGGTGATACTAATTTGGGATACGCACTAAAGAATTTACCGTAAATTCGTCCGCCTTTGGTTTTGTCTGTGGATCGTCCCTCGCTAGACTGGGCGAGGCACCGTAGGTTCGGCCATCGCTAGTCACCATATGGGCCATACTGGGCCAGCCCTAACTTTTGTTTGTAAATTCGTCCACCTTTGGTTTTGTCTGTGGTCGTCCCTCGCTAGACTAGGCGAGGCACCGTAGGTTCGGCCATCGCCAGTCACCATATGGGCCGTACTGGGCCAGCCCTAACTTTTGTTTTAAAAAAAGATGGTGCTAGAGGGATGTGAGGTTCGAACTCATGACCAGTCTCTTTCTCCGACCAGCAGCCAACTGAGCTACCCAAGTCCTTTGGTCAAAAAGAAGGTTGACTTACTCATCAAATAGTCCCCACGGCCCCTTACATGATATCATCCCAATTTATATATGCTTTTAAGTTCCTTGTATCAAGGCAGCATCATGGGGATCAATTAACGAAAGGAATTTCAGGATCAGGAACGAGAAAGATGAGGCGAAGATTCAGAAAAATTGGTGCAGCCAGCCATGGGTGTTGTGCCCAGCCTAAGAGGAAGGTTGCAGCAAAAGCTTGAGCTAATAAATCTTCAAGGGGAATTTGCTTGCACCAAACTTTGAAGATCACGGGCTATCCCAGGGCTTCCTCCCCCTCGGCAATTCCAACTGAGGATCGTTGCTTCCACCGATGCGCTAATGACCCCTGTCAGGTTGCTGCCCGTGCCATCCTCCCCGAAGTTACTGCTCCCCTCTGTGTCCGGGCCCTGGTTCAAATTTTCGCCATGATTTGCAGTAGCGACAGGTAGCGCGTCGGGCGCCGACCCCAGGGCGGCCGCAGCTCCCCCGTCAGCCAGCTTCGGGCGGGTGGCATCCGCAAGGGGAGCCCCTTCTTCGCCCCCACTGGTATCTGGGATCATCTGGGTCGCCACTGTTGGGCCTGCACCATGCGCTTCAGAATTCAGGCTCGCGACGGGGTTCGACGCCCTCATACTTTGACGAACTGGTGGAAGGTCACGATCCGGCGGCTTCCCAGGCTTAAGGTGTTCCCCCCCCCCCCCCGAGAATTCAGCGATGATTCTCTTTCCCTGTGGGAAGAGCTAGGAGTCACCTCACACCTAGACTCCGTACGCTGGATGCATGTCTGACACTCGTCCATGAAGTTTCCAATCTAACCAACAGCGGGACCGACCATGGCACCAAGGCCTGGCGGTCGAGAGGCGGACGATGCCGCAATAGGGCCATAACGCATCCGCGGGGCGCGCATGGCAACATCTCCGGCGATGGCCAGGCCGGCTAGGCCGCGGCCGGCTTGTGGCGGGGGGCGTAGGGGGCGTCGCCCCCTGTTCGCCTAACCCTAGTTTCATTGTGAGACTAGGCAAAGAAAGAACAGAATGAAAAGATACCGTTCAAGGCTAGGCTTAAGTGGCTTTGATGCAGTTGATAGCAATGTCGTAGTGGAGGACTAGCTCTTTAGTGGCATGAATCTTTGCACCTTGAAATAAAATCGATGAATGGGAGATATATTTACGCTCATGTGCGGGATTCCGTGGACAACCCGCCTTGGAGGCTTACGTGTGTCTACGGCGAGCCCCGGACCGAGGACCGTATCTTATGTGGACGCACCTCCGTGACCTACACCAAATGGAAAACTTACCATGGGTCGTGATCGGAGATTTCAATGAGGCTATGTGGGGGTTCGAGCACTTCTCTCAAACTCCTCGACCTGCAGGTCAAATGATCGCCTTCCGTGATGCTTTGGAACTGTGTGGTCTATGTGATCTTGGCTTCTCAGGGATTTCCTATACTTTTGATAATCGGCGGGCTGGAAGTGCCAACGTCAAAGTCCGGCTTGACCGGGCTGTGGCAAATAATACTTGGCGGGATCTCTTCACGGATGCTAACATCAAGCACCTCGTTGCGCCGAGCTCGGATCATATTCCGATCCTCCTGAAGTGCTCCACGGAACCGGACCGGCCTGTTGTGGTTGGCCGAAACCGGCAGTATGAAGTAATGTGGGAGCGGGACGCCGCCCTCCCGGAAATGATAAAAAATGCATGGGCTGAGATCGGTGCACTAGGTGACCTGGGCGACGTGGCTGCTAGTCTTGGAAAGGTCATGCATACGCTCCATGGATGGAGTAATAAAGGAAATTAACAAATCTCGCTCTCTCTTGGAGGAATTAATGCTTATGAACGCAGATCAGCGGAAGATACGTGAAGCAAATGATCGTTTGAACGAGCTCCTCTATAGGGAGGAGATGCTCTGGATGCAGCGTTCTAGAGTCGCGTGGTTACGTGACGGCGACCGCAACACAGGATTCTTCCACCGTCAGGCTGTTTGGCGGGCACGGAAGAACAGGATAAAAGCTCTTGTGGATGATGATGGAGTGGTGCAAAAGGACCATGCAACAATGGCGTCTATGGTGAATGATTACTTCAGTACTCTTTTCACGGCTGATACATCGTTGCAAGCTGACCCTGTTACTAGGCTTATACAGGGACGTGTTACTGCTAATATGAATGATGGACTGTGTGCTGACTTTACAGAAAAGGAGATAGCGGATGCTTTGTTCCAGATAGGGCCGCTAAAGGCACCCGGACCG
Organism: Triticum urartu; assembly: GCF_003073215.2. Taxonomy (NCBI): domain Eukaryota; kingdom Viridiplantae; phylum Streptophyta; class Magnoliopsida; order Poales; family Poaceae; genus Triticum; species Triticum urartu. The sequence continues at coordinate 465,809,833 of NC_053027.1, forward strand.
GATGGCTTTCCGGCTCGTATGTTCCAAAGAAACTGGGATGTACTGAAAGTAAATGTTACTACAGGGGTGAAGGAATTCTTTCGCACGGGAGTCATGCCAGAGGGTGTTAATAATACGACAATTGTTCTCATCCCCAAAGTAGACAACCCGATAAAACTGACTGATTTCAGGCCTATTAGTCTCTACAATGTTATTTACAAAGTGGTTGCAAAATGTTTGCTGAACCGCCTCAGGCCAATTTTGGATGAAATTATCTCGCCAGCTCAAAGCGCCTTTGTGCCCGGACGTATGATTACTGATAATGCTCTTTTGGCCTTCGAGTGTATTCACCATATTCAGCAGGAGGAAAAGGATCCAGAGAGAAGTTTTTGTGCCTTTAAACTTGACCTATCTAAAGCTTATGATCGGGTAGACTGGACATACTTGAAGCAAATGATGCAAAAGTTGGGTTTCACTCAGCGGTGGGTGAACTGGATTATGGCTTGTGTCACCTCGGTGAGATATTCTGTTAAACTTAATGGAACCCTCTTGGACTCATTTGCACCGTCGCGCGGGCTGCGGCAAGGTGATCCTCTCTCCCCGTTTTTGTTTCTGTTTGTTGCTGATGGTCTCTCCGCTTTGTTGAAGGATGGTGGGGACCGTGGTCTGTTCTCACCTATCAAGATACACTAGTAGAAAAAGGGTCAATCGTGAAGCACATTAGTGCCGGTTTGTATTTGAGCCGGCACTAATGTACATTAGTGCCGGTTCCAACGGCTAGCCGGGCCGCTTTCATTAGTACTGGTTCGTGGCGAACCTTTAGCACCGGTTCGTGCCACGAACCGGTACTAATGAGAGTGGTGGCAGGATGTTGTCAGACTGGGGCCCCTCCAGCACCTTTAGTACCGGTTCGTGCCACGAACCGGTACTAAAGGTCATCCTATATAAACCCTTCGTCCACCAGCACTCTGTTCTTCCCCCTTTCCCCTCTCCGGCCCTCTCCTCTATTCTTCCCTTCTTCCTCTCGAGTTCATCACAAAATTTGCCCAAAATTTGTCAAGATTTGAAGGCCCTCATCCATTCAAATGATCACAAAGGTTAGCAACTTTGTCCTTTCATCTCTCATTGCTAGATTAGCTCTTGCATTGGTTTATATAGTGATTAATTTGTGAGTTTAGTAATTTGGGAGGATATATATATATGTGCTAGTATTTGATTTATATGCAATTTGAGGTCAAAAATAACACTTAGTTTGCATGTGTAGGTGTGGTTTACTTAGTGCCTTCTAAATCTCCATCGTAGCCACCGTCGATCGCCCGCACCGTCCCATCGCCGGCACCACCTTGTGGTGAGCCTCTTGTTCATGAAATTTTATATAAAAATTGATGTGTGTGATTTGGATATATAGTTACTCGTATAATTATCTTACCCGTACGTTGTTTGTTATACATATAGTGCCATGGTTTTGATATCCGTCCCCGTCGGCCCTAGTCCTTGTTATGATTCGGATGTGGTATGTATATTCTCTTTTAAAACTAGTTGCATTTCGTGTTTATGACAAATTATGCCCATCAAGTTGACATAGAAATTTTTTCTAGGAGGTATCTAAACCTGAAATTCCAACCGACCCTATTGCCGAGAGGTTAAATTTAGTTGAATACCATTCAGGCCGAGTACTTGAAAGAAAAATTGAAAAGAATTGAGGGGGAGAAGATGGAATTGGAGTTGCATGTTGCCGATGTCGTCGATGATCACAAGATCAAGATGGAGAAAATGCGCTTGAAGATTAGAAAGATTAGAAAATATGCCATCGATAGTGAGGCTTGGTATAATTATGTTGTTGGATCCATTGTTACCTTAGTTGCGATCTTGATCGTATTTGTTGTTGCATTTAAATGCTTTAGCTAGAGAGTTATTTGTTTGTTGCATTTAAGTGTTGTATGAACTTTATGTATGAACTTGTATTAATTTGGTCTATTCGGTGTTGTGTAATGAAGATGAGCCGGCAATGGATGTACGATGACCGATGCTCTCCCCAGTTCGTTGAGGGCGTGCGTACTTTTCTGCTTGCGGCTGAGGCAAACAAGCGGGCGGATGGTTTTATGCCTTGTCCATGTGCTCGCTGTAAGAATGGTCACAATTACTCTACGTCAAGAACCATTCACGTCCACCTGTTTAAGACCGGTTTCATGCCCCATTATAATGTTTGGACCAAGCACGGAGAAAGAGGGGTTATGATGGAAGACAATGAAGAAGAAGAGGACGACGACAGCTATCCTGGCCATGGGTTCCCTGAATACGATGATACAACAATGGGGGAAGAAGCTAAGCCGGTAATGCGGGAAGAAGCTAAGCCGGCAATGCGGGAAGAAGCTGAAGAAGAGGCATCAGATGAGCCCGTTGATGATCTAGGTCGGGCCATTGCCGATGCAAAGAGAAACTGTGCAAGTGATTTGGAGAAGAAGAAGTTGCAGCGCATGTTAGAGGATCACAAAAAATTGTTGTACCCGAATTGCGTAGGTGACAAGAAAAAGCTGGGCACCACACTGGAATTGCTGCAATGGAAGGCAGAGATGGTGTATCCTGACAAGGGATTTGGTTGCTGGTAATGATAAGATATGCTTCAAAGACAACGATTGCCCGAGAGTACGTACGAAGCAAAGAAGGTTGTCTGCCCTCTAGGGTTAGAGGTGCGAAGATACATGCATGCCCTAATGATTGCATCCTCTACCGCGGTGAGTACAGGATTTGAACGCTTTGCCCGGTATGTGGTGCATTGCGCTATAAGATCTGCCACGATGACCCTGGTGATGTCGAGGACCGAGCGCCCCAGGAGAAGATTCCTGCCAAGGTGATGTGGTTTGCTCCTATAATACCACGGTTGAAACGTTTGTTCCAAAACAAAGAGCATGCCAAGGCGATGCGATGGCACAGGAGGACCGTAAGAAAGACGGAAAGTTGAGAGTACCCGCTGACGGGTCGCAGTGGAGAAAAATCAAAAGAAAGTACGGGAAGGACTTTGCAGATGACGCAAGGAGCGTATGGTTTGGTCTAAGCGCAGATGGGCATTAATCTTTTGGGGCAGAGCAGAACCATAGCACCTGGCCTGTGACTCTATGTTTGTATAACCTTCCTCCCTGGTTGTGCGCATGAAGCGGAAGTTCATTATGATGCCAGTTGCTCATCCAAGGCCTAAGCAAAACCGGCAACGACATTGATTGTGTACCTAAGGCCATTAGTTGAAGAACTCTTACAACTGTGGAATGGAACAGGTGTACGTGCGTGGGATGAGCACATGGGGGAAGAATTTGACCTAAAGGCGTTGTTGTTCGTGACCATCAATGATTGGCCTGCTCTTAGTAACCTTTCAGGACAGACAAACAAGGGATACGCGCATGCACGCACTGTTTGGACGATACCGACAGTATATATTTGGCTAATTGTAAGAAGAATGTGTACCTGGGACATCGTCGATTTCTTCCGAGCAGGCATCCCGTAAGAAAGAAAGGCAGCATTTCAAAGGTGAGGCAGATCACCGGACGAAGCCTCGCCACCGTACTGGTGCTGATGTACATGATATGGTCAAGGATTTGAAGGTGGTCTTTGGAAAGGGTCCTGGTGGACAACCTGTTCCGAATGACGCTGACGGACGCGCACCATGTGGAAGAAGATCTATATTTTGGAGCTGCCCTATTGGAAAGACCTAGAGGTCCGCTCCGCAATCGACGTGATGCACGTGACGAAGAATCTTTGTGTGACCCTGCTGGCTTCTTGGGCGTTGTATGGGAAGACAAAAGATACACCTGAGGCACGGGAGGACCAGCAACGTATGCACGGAAAAGACGGCATACATCAGGGTCATGCAAGCTACGCTCTTACCAAAGAAGAGAAGGAAATTTCTTTGAATGCCTGCTCAGTATTAAGGTACCGTCTGGCTTCTCGTCGAATATAAAGGGAATAATAAACATGGCAGAGAAAAAAGTTCCAGAACCTAAAGTCTCATGACTGCCACGTGATTATGACGCAACTGCTTCCGGTTGCATTGAGGGGGCTTCTACCGGAAAGTTCGATTAGCCATTGTGAAGCTATGTGCATTTCTCAATGCAATCTCTCAGAAAGGTAATCGATCCAGAAATCATACCAAGGTTACAGAATGATTTGGTGCAATGTCTTGTCAGTTTCGAGTTGGTGTTCCCACCATCCTTCTTCAACATCATGACGCACGTCCTAGTTCACCTATGCGAAGAGATTAACGTTTTGGTCCTGTATTTCTACACAATATGTTCCCCTTTGAGAGGTCATGGGAGTCTTAAAGAAATATGTTCATAACCGTGCTAGGGCCAGAAGGAAGCATCTCCAAGGGCCGAAAATGAGGAGGTCATTGAGTTTTGTATTGAATTTATCCTGACCTTAAGCTGATTGGTGTTCCTGAATCGCAGCATAAGGGCAGACTGGATGGAAAAGGCACGCTAGGAGGGGAACAAATAATATGTATGGACGGACATTCTCTCACTGAAGCAACACTACACAGTTCTACAGAATTCCGCCTTGGTGGCTTCGTATATGGATGAACACCAAGAATTTGCTACGCTCCAAACACCCAGGAGCGGTCTGATGACTGTATTACACGTGAACAAACTAGGAGTTTCGCCAGCTGGTTGCAAGCACATTACCATGCATGACACCTCTATTGAAGATGACCTGTACTTGCTGTCCCAGTTACCATCTTCGAATATAATGACTTTCAAAGGGTACGAGATAAATGGTAATACATTTTACACGATCGCCCAAGATAAGAAGAGCACCAACCAAAACAGTGGTGTCCGCTTTGATGCAGAAACCAAGACGGGGAAGGAAACATATTATGGTTATATACAGGACATATGGGAACTTGACTATCGACGTGGTTTGAAGGTCCCTTTGTTTCGGTGCAAATGGGTCAATATGACACGAGGCGGGGTAACGGAAGACCCGCAGTACGGAAATGACAAACAGTGGGTCTCAACAATCTTGCGTATGCAGACGAACCATTCGTCCTAGCCAATGATGTGGCACAGGTTTTCTTATGTGAAGGACATGTCTACCAAGCCAAGAAAAAGAAAAGATAAGGAAGCGAATGCATCGTACGATGAGTCAAAGCGGCACATAGTTCTTTCTGGGAAGAGAAACATCGTGGGAGTGGATGACAAGACAGACAAGTCAGAAGATTATGAAAAGTTTGATGAAATTGCCCCATTCACAGTGAATATTGACCCGAGCATCCCGTTAAATGATGAAGATTTTCCATGGCTACGACGCAAAGGGACACACACGAAGAAAAAGTTTCACACCCAAAGATCTGGGATGTGATCGGCTTAGCTATCATCACTTTCTTCTGTGTTTCAACCCAGGAGGGAATCTCTGTAATATGTTAGGGTAGCTAGTTATGTGTTTTGGCATTTGAAACGCGAAGAAATTTTATGTGCAAGCAAATTCTTTCATGCATTTATTGATTTTTTCAGCTAAATGACCCTGAAATTGAAAAGCATTTCAAATGAACTCAGAAAAGGATGAAAGTTGGCATGGTATCATAATTTCACCCACATAGCATGTGCAAAAAAGTAGAGAGGGTTACCGCAAAAACTGGATACACTTCGTGTACAAAATGGACAATCTGTTTCGAAGTATCAGGGTTTCGGACGAAAACTCATCCGTTACAAAGGCATTTCATTTTTAAATAACTTAAGCATTACCAAATTGAATATAATGATAAAACACACTAATATTAAACATAATAAAAAAGAATCACTAGAAAATGTATTTTTAAAGTTAAGTTATTCACAAACTAGTGATTCACACAAATTTCAAATAATTCAAAATTTAAACTATTCAAATTTAAAAACTACCGGCACTAACTGAAAGTTTCTAAAAACTATCAAAAATATTCACAAAGAAACTCTAAATACAGCAAAAAACAACTAAAAATAAATAAAACAAAATAAATAAAGCAGAAAAGAAAAAACTAAATGAAAAAAGCCCACCTACCGGGCCACAGCGGCCTGCATACGACTAGAAACCCAACCTGTTGTTGGGCCAGGATGCAGGCCCGCAAGCCCAATAGGCCCCACAGGGCAGAGTAGCAGAGGTAGGCCCAGAAGGCCTGCTTTAGAGAGGAGCTCGAGACAGCAGCGGCGGCGGGGCTTATAAGCAGGTGTGAGCGCCCTTCGGCTAGCGAGGTGGGACTAAACTTCTGCGCCCCTCGCCTGGCAGCGCACCCCCTTTAGTACCGGGTCGTGGCACCAACCGGTACTAAAGGGGGGGCCTTTAGTACCGGTTGGAGCCAGGAACCGGTACTAAAGGGGGGTGCTCCCCCCCGCTTGGCCTGGCCAAAACAGGCCTTTAGTACCGGTTGGTGGCTCCAACCGGTACTAAAGGTGTCCCCTATATAAGAAACACTTCGAAAATTTTCAGTTTCTCATCTCCCACTTCTCTCTGCCGCCGCCCCGTCCCGCGCCGTCGCCGCCCCCGTCGCGCCGTCCCCGTCGACTCCGCGACGCCCCCGTCCTCGTCGCGTCGTCCCCGTCGACTCCGCGGCACCCCCGTCGCCGTCCCGGTCGCCGATCCCCTCGCTTCGCCGTCGCCTTTGGACCGACCTCGCCCTCGCCGTCGCCCTCGCCTCGACCTTGCCCGCGCGCGCTGTGAGCCCCTCCCCCGGTCCCTCTCCTCCCTCCAATCGATCGTAGCGCACACCGGCGCCGGCGCCGGCGCCGACCGTAGCGCACACACACGCGCGCACGCGCACACACACACTACATGCACACACACACACACACACACACTAGACGCGCACACACACACAATTTTTCTGTTTTTAGCTTTTAGTTTTTTCTGTTTTTCTGTTTTTCATACAAAGTTTTAGATGAATTAATTAATTAGATTAGATTAATGTCAAATAGTATGTAGAAATGTTAGTTATAATATATATAATGTCAAATGTTATAGAAATGTTAGTTATATAGAAATGTTAGAAATTTTGGAAATGTTAGTTTTAGCTAGCTAGATGAATTAGATTAATTTCAAATTGTTAGACGATGATCGATGTTTTTTTAGTTTCTTATATTTTTAGTTATAAAATTTAGAATTTGCATATATGAAATCATCACAATCCATCATTTAAAAAATGTTACTTTACTTTTGCGGCATATAGTATTTTGTTGTCGACGATGCCCGGCCCGCATCCTCGCCGTCGACACGTCCGCGACGACGTCCTGCTTCAGAGGACGTCCGAGACTGGGCTCCGCCGGACTGGCACTGGGAGGTGCTACCTTCAGGGGCGCGACGCTTGGTGAGGAACCCGGCCCCGAGTCCCGTCGTCGACCCCCATCTCCTTTGGTGGCATTCGCGTGGGCCACTTTCGGTGCGGAGGGAGCCGGCCCCGCCGGAGGTGGTACGTCGCCGTGTCAGGGAGGAGGATGAGCACGTCCATCGCTACATGGCTGCTACGGACGTCAGGTTCTCCAATACCTGGCAGGTTCTTTGGGGAGATCACCCGAGCTATGTTCCAGTGATGGTTCCTTCTCTTTGGTGTCCACCGCCCGCACCTCAGGAACCGCGAGTGGCCTAGATTACTCTGTAGTATTCGATCTTTATTAGCTTGCTAGCTCACTAGCTAGTGATGTATTCAATATTATATCTATTATTCGAGATGATGTATTCGAGATTATATCTATTATTCGAGACGATGTATTCGAGATTATATCTATTATTCGAGATTATACTGAATTGTTTTATATTTCTTTTGGCATAGTTAAATAAAAGCTATGGCGGACAATACCGACAGAGAGAGAGAACAGACCATGTTTGATATCATACGCGGGCCAGATGATGATCAGAAATGAAGAAGATTTTGACGGCTCCGAATTTCTAAACAACACCGGAGAGGGTGATATGATATTCGATCGCGATGACCGAGAATATGAAGTCATGAACTACGACGAAAGAACATGTTGATCCTGAAACAACAACACCGGCGAGGTATATATATTTATATAAGCAGAATCTGGTGATCATCGCATGTTTAAATGAGTTGAAGATATATTAACGAATCGATCTTTCTTCTTTCAGCCATCCGGATCGAGCAAATCTTTCAGGCAAAAGGACGAAACGAGGCCGAACAAAAAGTTGAAGGAGGGCCGTAAAGTACAATATCGAGGCAATCGACCTAATGGCGAACCATTAGCGCCTAAGAAGATTGCGGACAAGTTCGTTCGTCAGTGCGGAGTTCTTGTGAAGGACCAACTCCCGATCTCCCTTCGAGAATGGAGAAAGACAGCAAATCCACGTCCAGATGTTCTTTTGTTCTACGACGAATCAAAAAAATCTGCTTTGGGTACTCTCATGGAACATTTCACCCTACCAGATAATTTCACAGAAGCAGATGTGCGGAAGTCAAGGACGCTGCTTTTAGGAAGATGGCGGTTGCATTCAAGAACCACAAGAGAATGACGTGGGAGAAGTACGTCAAGGGAGGAAGGAAGACTCCAGTATTCGAGGGGATACTAGAGAATCAAAGTGCTCATTGGGACGATTTCGTGAAATTCAAGGATTCAGAATTAGCTAAGGAACGGTCGAGAATAAACAAGAAGAATGCCGAAAAAAGGATAAGTTCCATAAGCTGGGGCTAGGTGGCTACGCGGTGGCAATGCCTAAGTGGGATAAGTCTGAGAAAGAGATGGAGGATGCAGGTGTCACTCCGGTTACTAAGAGCTGGCCCCCCAGGTGCAGGACTTGGTTCTATGCGCATGGGGGGGAGTTGGACCCGAAGACAGGCAATGTTTCGACGAAGGCATGTCTGAACGGAGCCGGACGATGCGCTACTTGTTGCAATAGAAGAGGCTCGATCGGGGGTGTTCCAGCCCAACAGAGAGAACGACGAGCTTACGCGTGCCCTGGGAAATCCTGAACACCCGGGAAGAACACGAGGCAAGGGCGCTATTCCGTGGTATGAGGGGTTTTCGGACTGGAACGCCGACTACAGAACCCGTGCGAGAAAGAAGATTGCGGAGGAGAAGAAGAGGAAGATGGAGGAGGAGCAGAGGAAGCGGGACTATGAACGCCTTCAAGGCCTAGAAGCAAGTCAAGCGGAATTGGCAGCTAAATTCCAGCGGCAGCAGGAGCAGATCGACTCACTTAGCCAGCAAAGGGGGTCTCAGCATCTGCAGCAGCTAGCGGATGATCCAGCATTGGATACCACCGCCCCCATCCATGCCGAGAAGCAGCGTGGGTTCACCCCGGGCGACGCAGTAGTGCTGGATAGATACCCCGTGGATGACATCACGGAGAACACTAACTGTGAGCTACACTTCAAAATGAAGAACATATCCATGAAGGTGGCGGACGCCGTTGCTTTTTCAAATTCCCCCGAGGCAACCTTCCATTGCAACCCGATTCCAGCGGGCTATGCTCGTGTCTTGGTTGATGAGGTGGTGGACCATATTCGGGCTACAGCTTGACATTCCTGGAGGTGACGACGAGCACACATTGGGAGAGGCCATACATCGTGTCATCCTATGGAGAAAGGATTGCATCATCTTTCGAAGGCCACCGACACCGCGTCACCCGACTCCTCGTCGAAGTCCGCCACCGATTCAGCAGACTCCCGCTCCTCCAAGTCCACCAACGCGTGAGGCCACTCCTCCTCCTCCAAGTCCGGCAAAGTGTCAGGCCACTCCTCCTCCAAGTCCGACACAGCGTCAGACGTCCACTCCTCCTCCAAGTCTGGCACAACCTCAGGCCACTCCTCCTCCAAGTCCGGCACAGCTTCAGGCCACTCCTCCTCGTCCAACTCAGCCCCGTCAGCCGTCTCCGCCGCCTCAGCAATCGCAGAAGAGACACCCCGCAGCTATGGCGTAGCGGTACGAGTCGAGGTCATAGTACAGGAAGTACAGGCGGAGGCAAGCGATATAAATATGGTCCAAACCTCACTACTCCTTTTCCTGTGAGGGCTTACGACAGGACCGAGGAGCAAACCAATGCCATGGTGCGGGCAGAAGTCGACGCCCATTTTGGACCGAAACCGCCACCGCCGCCAAGGGAGAAAGTGCCTGTGGAAGTAGTTGACCACTTCATTCGTATGGCTCAACCACCAGCTCCTAAGCCTGTTGACACAGACTATGAGCGCCACATCAGGAAGTTACATCGACAACATCTACAGAAGGAGGCGAGCTCGAGCTCGAGCAAACAACAAGCAGCTGAAAAATGCGGGAAAACCGTTGCCCAGCTGGGAGAACAGGCGGCGCAATCGACCCCCCGCTTGTTGTGCCGCCAACAACACGTGACAGTACGCGCGCCCAATATTATTGTGGCCAAACAGTTTACGTTCCCGAGGTGGGCGATGTGGTAATAACCCAGGAGCATATAATGCAGGCTGAAGAACTCAAGATCACTGTTGGACAACTCCTCGAGATCGAGGACATGCCTGTGATTACAGAGGAGGAAATAAAACGGAAATATGTCCGGGGCCAACCTTTGGTCGAGCCAGAAGATGTCAACAAGCTCCCAACGAGAATGTATGAATTGCATCAATGGTACATTGACATTACCAAGAGATCCAATCGAGAGTCCCTCATGGTGAATGTCAAGAAGGATGATTACTACCATGAGAAAGTTGTGGCCGTTGAGTATCCTGAACTGTTTCAGTTATACAATCAAGATGCACTCGACAAATCTATCGTCAGTTGCTATTGTCTGTAAGTGATTTCTTTCTGTAATTTAAGTCTCAAGCTAGCTGTAGTGATCCTTTTGATCAATGATTACCTGTAATTATCCTCACTATATTCTTTTCTGTGGTATTATGCAGTATGAAGATGTATGAAATGAGAAAAGGTGGACGCTATGGCATTGGGTTCATTGACCCAAACACCGTTAATGAATACATATGGAAAATGAACAAGCATCAAGAAAAAGAGGTAGAGTACAGCATGCTAGAGTTCTTGAAGCGCCTCAAATACAATGAAGATATACTACTTCCTTACAACTTCTAGTGAGTCACACTTTCTTGTACTACAAATTCTCTGTTTTTGCCTACTAGCTAGCTACATGTTTTTGCTTACATATGCCCGCTTAATTAAGACATGCAAACGTGTGTGCATGCAGATTTCACTGGATCTTGTGTATCATTAAAGTTGACGCCAGAACAGTTGAAATACTGGACTCGCTACTCAAAGCAAATAGTGACTATAACATCTTGTTTGGGATAGTCAACAGGTAATTTCAATCATTATTAACTATATATCTCGGCCTATTTAGTTCGTCATTAATTTCATGATATGAACTATTTAATAACCCCTTTATTCATTTTCTTTGTCGACGGGCAGGGCTTGGGCAAGGTTCATCAGCGTCATGGAAGGCGAATGGAAACCAAAGCTGAAATGGTTTCGATCCAAGGTAAGTAATTAAGTAGTACTAGCTAGCTAGCTAGCTGCCATCTCTTTAATTATCATGCTTGATTAATTATTATCTGATCAAATTAAATTCCATTCTCGTAATAAAGGCCCTGAAGCAGGCGCAGGGGACTATCTGTGTGCAAGGCTCGGCTCGTGGCTAAGGGTTATACCCAAAAGGAAGGTGAAGACTTCTTTGATACTTACTCACCTGTGGATCGACTGACCACTATTCGAGTTCTACTTTCACTAGCTGCCTCACATGGTCTTCTCGTTCATCAAATGGATGTTAAGACTGCTTTCCTAAATGGAGAGTTGGACGAGGAAATTTATATGGAACAACCAGATGGGTTTGTACTAGATGGTCAGGAAGGGAAAGTGTGCAAATTGCTGAAGTCTTTGTACGGACTTAAGCAAGCACCCAAACAGTGGCATGAGAAGTTTGAAAGAACTTTAACAGCTGCAGGCTTTGTTGTGAACGAAAAGCTGACAATGTGTTGTACTATCGCCATGGTGGGGGCGAGGAGTTATCCTGTGCTTGGTATGTTGATGACATACTGATTTCGGAACCAATCTGAATGTTATCAAGGAGGTCAAGATTTCCTATCTTCGTTTTTTGAGATGAAGGAATTTAGGAGTGGCTGATGTCATCTGAACATCAAGTGTTGAGAGACAAATGATGGTGGGATTACATTGCTTCAATCTCACTGTGTGGAAAAGATCTTGAGTCACTTTGGCTATAGTGACTGCAAGCCCTCTCCAACACCATATGATGCCGGTGTGTTGCTTCGAAAGAATCGAAGAATTGCTAGCGACCAATTGAAGTATTCTCAGATTATTGGCTCACTTATGTACTTAGCCAGTGCTACAAGACCTGACATCTCTTTTGCTGTTAGCAAACTGAGTTGGTTTGTTTCAAAACCAGGAGATGTGCATTGGAAAGCTCTAGAAAGGGTTTTGCGTTATTTGAAAGGCACTACAAATTATGGAATTCACTACACCGGGCATCGAAAGGTGCTTGAAGGGTATAGTGAATCAAACTGGATCTCAGATGCTGATGAGATAAAGGCCACGAGCGGTTATGTATTCACTCATGGAGGTGGCGCTGTTTCTTGGAAGTCTTGCAAGCGGACCATCTTAACAAGGTCAACAATGGAAGCAGAACTCACAGCACTAAATACAGCTACAGTTGAAGTAGATTGGCTTCGCCGGCTCTTGAATGACTTGCTGGTTGTTGAGAAACCTGTACCGGGTGTCCTTATGAACTGCGACAATCAAACTATGATCACGAAAGTGAGCAGCTCAAAGGATAACATGAAGTCATCAAGACACGTCCAGAGAAGGTTAAAGTCTGTCAGAAAAATGAAAAACTCCGGAGTTATTGCATTGGATTATATCCAAACGTCTAAAAATCTGGCAGATCCTTTTACTAAGGGTCTATCACGTAATGTGATAGATAATGCATCGACGGAGATGGGTATGAGACCCACAATATGAGTTGTTCATAGTGGTAACCTATTCTTTGTGATCGGAGATCCCGTGAATTAGATGTGGAAGACAAGCTGTTGGTCAACTGAGAGGAGAGTATCCTTACTATTCACAATACCACTCCATGAAGATGCAATACTCTCCTTATCTGCATGGCAGGTTGATGTATATCTTAATGTGTTCTAAGTGGCTTATTTAAGCAGAGATGTTATCCTGCAGAACATCTTTTGAAGAACACACCTATATGAGTCTGATTGTCAAACGTCGCAATCTATGAGAGTAGGGTTCTCTCTAGTAAACTCATGAAAGGTCACGGAGTATGACGCATAAGCTCCACCCGCGGAGAAGATCCACGGTAGCCACGTATCGGTAAGGCTTTATGTGAAGCTAGATTCGCAGAAAACTTGCAGTTCAAGGCCCAGTCCACTGTTCAAGTTGCTTACTAGTGTAGCATAGAGTTCTAGGTGGAAGTTAACTTAACAGTCTCCACTGCAGTACCGGTATATAAAACAGTGTTTTGGAACAAAGGCAAATTTCTGTGTGCCTCTGGGATCTGGTGGGGATTGCTGGAATTTAGTCTATTTTGGGCAGCCCAAGTAACATTTCAGAAATTCCTAATAAATCTAGAGGCCCACAGCCCATTTGTGCAAGGCAAGGGATACTACTAAAGTTTAGTCCCACATTGCTAGTTTAGAGGGAGTTGGACCTCTTTACAAGGGAGGTTCTTTCCCCACTTGTACGAGCATGAGAACAAGAGGGATATCCACGCGCGCTCCTCCTCCGCCGCCCGCCTCGCCAGGCCACGCCTCATCACGACGCGCCGCGGGTTGCGGGAATGAGCCGAGCCGATATCTAAATTTTTGCCACGCACTACGGGTATACGAAAGGTCACACGGAAGCTGAAAAGATTTTTGCGAAAGTGGAGTTTGAATGCGAACGGTGCAGCCCTTCGGCTGCTGGCTGTTCGCTTCGCCTCCGTCTCTTCGTTTCGCCTCCCGTCGCTGCCCTCTCGCCTCCTTCTCTTGTGCCTATAAAAGGGAGGTCGCTCCTCCCAGAGAGACGCACCAGAACTTCTCCTTCCTCTCGCCACCGGTTCCATTCTCTGAGCTACCGCTGTCTTCCTCATCCCGGCTTGCGGCGTGCACCGCGAGTCGGGACAGTAGGCCTCCGAAACCGCACCTCTTTGAGTCCTGTACGGGAGAAGGGTGATAAGGTTTTTGGGGAGCGCTCCGCGCGACTACTGACTTCTTCATCACGGACTCGACGACTACTTCCCCGACGACGACTTCTTCCCCGACGTCGACGACCTCATCGACGACATGGCTGGAGAGGACGTCGACCCCAAGTCCAGTGCTTCTGCTGCTGCTGTCCCGTACGTGTATTTATGCTCTTTCTGTTAGACGTCTGCCACAGTTCTTTGCTCTAGTTTCTGCCCTACATGTGTTAGGTTCTACTTCATATATGCAACTTGCTATACTGTCTGCTATAGATGTGTTTAGTTACAGTTCATATGTGAAGTTGCTTTTACCTTCTCTCTGTCCAGAACGCATGACTTGTTTTATCTCTACTATATTAGTCATGCTTTATCTAGTATTTCTGTTAATAAAATCATTTGGTAAATTGCTCATATTTCCAACAATCCAAAACCTTATTATAGGCAATTTACCCCGAGTGGTTTTGTTGCTTCCATGAGACCTCCTATGTTTGAGGGTATCCACTATAAGAGGTGGCGCGTGAGAGCAGTCTTATGGTTTCAAACCATGAGTTGCTATGACGCCACTCTCGGCAAACCTGAAGGAGAGCTTGATGCTCAACAGGCACAAGCTTTTCAGAAAATGGATACTCTGTTTAAGGCTGCTCTCTTGAGTGTTCTGGTGAGAACATAGTTGATGCTTATGCGTCAATTGATAATGGAAAAGATATGTGGGATGCACTCGAGGCCAAGTTTGGGGTCTCGGATGCTGGCACTGAGCTGTACATCATGGAGCAATTCTATGATTACAGGATGACTGAAGAGCGCTTCGTGGTTGAGCAAGCTCATGAGATACAGTCATTTGCTAGAGAACTTGAGCACTTCAGTTGTGTGCTACCGGACAAGTTTGTTGCCGGAGGTATCATCACTAAGCTTCCTCCTTCGTGGAGGAACTTTGCTACCTTACTAAAGCATAAGAGGCAGGAGTTTTCCGTTTTGGATCTCATTGGCACTCTTGATGTGGAAGAAAAGGCGAGAGCAAAGGACACACGTGCTCGAGGTATTGAGCGAGGATCTAGTGCCAATGTGGTACAGAAGCAAACTTCCAGCCCCACAAGTTCAAGAACAAGGGCAAGTTTGATGGTAAAGCAAAGTTTGATGGGAAGAACAAGGCTGTGCAACACACGAACTTCAGAAGAAGAATGGCAAGAAGAAAGGTGCTTGTCATGTGTGTGGGGATCCTGATCATTGGGCTCCTAGTTGCCCTAATCGCTATGACAAGCGGCATCCTGGGAAAGGCGGCAATACCGCTAATGTTGTCATTGGAGACACTGACATGAAGGATGCTGGGTATGGTATATTTCCCACTATTCTTTCAGTATGTCATTCTCCTGACTGGTTGATTGACACGGGTGCTAATGTGCATGTATGCGGTGATATTTCCATGTTTTCGTCTTATCAGACCGCAGGGACTTCAACCGTGCTGATGGGCAACGGTTCAAGTGCTTCTGTTCGTGGTGTTGGCAGTCGATCTGAAGTTTACTTCGGGGAAGATCGTGCGGCTGAAGAACGTGCATTATGTCCCCTCCGTCAATAAAAATCTTGTTAGCGGATCTCTTCTGTGTAGAGATGGCTACAAGCTTGTCTTTGAGTCGAATAAATTTGTAATATCCAAGTATGGAACCTTTGTTGGTAAAGGCTATGAGTCAGGAGGCCTGTTTCGTTTATCCTTATCAGACGTTTGCAATAAAGTTGTTAATCATATTTGCAACAATAGTGAATCAAATGTGTGGCATTCACGTCTTTGTCATGTTAACTTTGGTTGCATGTCGCGACTAGCGAAGTTGAACTTAATCCCTAGTTTCACCACTGTCAAGGGATCTAAGTGTCAAGTGTGTGTGCAAGCTAAGCAACCTCGTAAGTCTCACACGACTGCGGAAACGAGAAATCTTGCACCACTAGAGCTCATACATTCAGATCTATGTGAAATGAATGGTGTTTTGACAAAAGGTGGAAAGAAATATTTCATGACATGAATTGATGACTCCACTAGATACCTGCCGTGTGTACTTCTTTAATCTAAGGATGGAGGCTTTGAACTTTTTCAAGATCTATAAAGCTGAGGTGGAAAACCAACTTGATCGAAAAATCAAGAGGCTTAGGTCCGACCGTGGTGGAGAGTATTTTTCCAATGAATTTGATGCTTTTGTGCGAAACATGGTATAATCCATGAGAGGACGCCTCCCTATTCACCTCAGTCAAATGGGGTGGCCGAAAGAAAGAACCGTACTCTAACTGATTTGGTTAACGCCATGTTAGACACATCGGGTCTCTCCAAGGCATGGTGGGGGGAGGCGATATTGACGGCATGTCATGTCCTGAACCGAGTCCCCACAAAGAACAAAGAGATAACTCCATTCGAGGAATGGGAGAAGAAAAGGTTAAAACTCCTCTTATCTACGAACATGGGGTTTGTTTGGCGAAAGTCAATGTTCCACATTCCAAAGAAGCGGAAGCTTGGACCAAAGACTGTGGATTGTGTTTTCCTGGGATATGCTTTTCATAGCATTGGCTATAGATTCTTGGTTGTAAAATCTGAGGTACCTGACATGCATGTCGGTACGATCATGGAGTCGAATGATGCGACTTTCTTTGAAGATATCTTTCCCATGAAGGATATGGCTACCTCATCTAATCAGGAGATGCCTAGTTCATCGAATCAGGAACCAGTTACAATTACCAAACCTACAATTTCGATGGAACACTTTGAAAGTCCTGTGTAGGAGAACAATGAAGTTCCTATTAGGAGCAAGAGATAGAGGACTCCAAAGTCCTTTGGTGATGATTTTCTTGTGTACCTCATAGATGACACTCCCAGTTTCTATTTCAGAGGCCTATGCAATCGAAGATGCTGACTACTGGAAGGAAGCGGTTCGTAGCGAGAATGGATTCCATCTTGGCAAATGAAACCTGGAGATACTGATCGTCCTTATGGGTGCAAACCTATAGGATTGCAAATGGGTATTCAAGAAGAAGCTTAGGCCTGATGGTACTATTGAAAAGTACAAGGCTCGGCTCGTGGCTTAAGGGTTATACCCAAAAGGAAGGTGAAGACTTCTTTGATACTTACTCACCTGTGGCTCGACTGACCACTATTCGAGTTCTACTTTCACTAGCTGCCTCGCATGGTTTTCTCGTTCATCAAATGGATGTTAAGACTGCTTTCCTAAATGGAGAGTTGGACGAGGAAATTTATATGGAACAACCAGATGGGTTTGTAATAGATGGTCAGGAAGGGAAAGTATGCAAGTTGCTGAAGTCTTTGTACGGACTTAAGCAAGCACCCAAACAGTGGCAGAGAAGTTTGAAAGAACTTTAACAGCTGCAGGCTTTGTTGTGAAACGAAGCTGACAAATGTGTGTACTATCGCCATGGTGGGGGCGAGGGAGTTATCCTGTGCTTGTATGTTGATGACATACTGATTTTCGGAACAAATCTGAATGTTATCAAGGAGGTCAAGGATTTCCTATCTCGTTGTTTTGAGATGAAGGATTTAGGAGTGGCTGATGTCATTCTAAACATCAAGTTGTTGAGAGACAATGATGGTGGGATTACATTGCTTCAATCTCACTATGTGGAAAAGATCTTGAGTCAGTTTGGCTATAGTGACTGCAAGCCCTCTCCAACATCATATGATGCTGGTGTGTTGCTTCAAAAGAATCGAAGAATTGCTAGATACCAATTGAAGTATTCTCAGATTATTGGCTCGCTTATGTACTTAGCCAGTGCTACAAGACCTGACATCTCTTTTGCTGTTAGCAAACTGAGTCGGTTTGTTTCAAAACCAGGAGATGTGCATTGGATAGCTCTAGAAAGGGTTTTGCGTTATTTGAAAGGCACTGCAAATTATGTAATTCACTACACCGGGCATCCAAAGGTGCTTGAAGGGTATAGTGACTCAAACTGGATCTCAGATGCTGATGAGATAAAGGCCACGAGAGGTTATGTTTTCACTCATGGAGGTGGCGCTGTTTCTTGGTGAAAGAACATGCGGTGCCCCAATGTTTGGTTTTGGTAATTGATGACAATCTCTATGGACTAATGGTTGCCTTGAGTTATATTTGAAGGTTTTGTCCATAGGCTTTTCTTGGAGTACATGTGTTGGTTTCAAGGAGAGTTTGTGTCGACCAAGGTGCTATTCAAGGAATTATCCAAAGATTGGTCATTTGAGAGTTGAGCTTATTGCAAGCATGTCTTGAAGAAGAAGATTGTGTGATCATTCATGTTTACCTTCAAGACATCATCCAAACGAAGAGAGTTGGATAGATTCAAGGTTGATCAAGACTAAGTCAAGAGTGAATCAAGTTGATCAACTCACAAAGAGTGGAAGATGTACCGAGAGGGATCAAGTGATCCCATGGTATGGTAAGCATTGTCCATTGCACTTTGTGTACTAACCCATGGTCTATGTGAGAGTCTATGTGGGGTTAGGTACGTGTCCATGGGCTCGCGTCAAGAGGATGATATCATACAACCCATGGGAAGGATGACATCAAGTGGTGATCGTCATCAAGATTGTCGTGTGCAATTTCAAGTGGAGCATGGGGGAGCAATCATCTAGTCTTCATCGACCCAACGCAATCAAGAAAGTGAAGGAAATATGCCCTAGAGTCAATAATAAAGTTATTATTTATTTCCTTATTTCATGATAAATGTTTATTATTCATGCTATAATTGTATTAACTAGAAACATAATACATGTGTGAATACATAGACAAACAGAATGTCACTAGTATGCCTCTACTTGACTAGCTTGTTAATCAAAGATGGTTATGTTTCCTAACCATGGACAAAGAGTTGTTATTTGATTAACGGGATCACATCATTAGGTGAATGATCTGATTGACATGACCCATTCCATTAGCTTAGCACCCGATCGTTTAGTATGTTGCTATTGCTTTCTTCATGACTTATACATGTTCCTCTGACTATGAGATTATGTAACTCCCGTGTGCCGGAGGAACACTTTGTGTGCTACCAAACGTCACAACGTAACTGTGTGATTATAAAGGTACTCTACAGGTGTCTCCAAAGGTACATGTTGGGTTGACGTATTTCGAGATTAGGATTTGTCACTCCGATCGTCGGAGAGGTATCTCTGGGCCCTCTCGGTAATGCACATCACTTAAGCCTTGCAAGCATTGCAACTAATGAGTGAGTTGCGGGATGATGTATTATGGAACGAGTAAAGAGACTTGCCAATAACGAGATTGAACTAGGTATTGGATACCGACGATCGAATCTCGGGCAAGTAACACACCGATGACAAAGGGAACAACGCATGTTATTATGCGGTCTGACCGATAAAAGATCTTCGTAGAATATGTAGGAACCAATATGGGCATCCAGGTCCCGCTATTGGTTATTGAACGGAGACATGTCTCTGTCATGTCTACATTGTTCTCGAACCCGTAGGGTCCGCACGCTTAAGGTTTCGATGACAGTTATGTTATGAGTTTATATGTTTTGATGTACCGAAGGTTGTTCGGAGTCCCGGATGAGATCACGGACATGACGAGGAGTCTCAAAATGGTCGAGACATAAAGATTGATATATTGGAAGCCTATGTTTGGATATCGGAAGTGTTCCGGGTGAAATCAGGATTTTACCGGAGTACCGGGAGGTTACCGGA
Source organism: Triticum urartu (assembly GCF_003073215.2). Lineage (NCBI taxonomy): Eukaryota > Viridiplantae > Streptophyta > Magnoliopsida > Poales > Poaceae > Triticum > Triticum urartu. The sequence goes on from NC_053027.1 coordinate 465,829,604, forward strand.
ACCCCCCGGGAGCTATATGGGCCTTAGTGGGCCTTAGTGGAAGAAGAGGAGAGGCGGCCAGGGCTGGGCCACGCGCCCCTCCCCCCTAGTCCGAATAGGACAAGGAGAGAGGGGGCCGGCGCCCCCCTCCTTCTCTCTCCCTCTTTTCCCACCTCGCGAATCCTATTCCAACTAGGATTGGGGGAGAAGTCCTACTCCCGGAGGGAGTAGGACTCCTCCTGGCGCGCCCTATGATGGCCGGCCGGCCTCCCCCTCTTGAACCTTTATATACGGAGGCAGGGGCACCCCTAGAGACAAGTTGATCCACGTGATCATATTCTGAGCCGTGTGCGGTGCCCCCTTCCACCATAGTCCTCGATAATATTTTAGCGGTGCTTAGGCGAAGCCCTGCGATAGTAGTACATCAAGATCGTCACCACGCCGTCGTGCTGACGGAACTCTTCCCCGACACTTTGCTGGATCGGAGTCCGGGGATCGTCATCGAGCTGAACGTGTGCTAGAACTCGGAGGTGCCATAGTTTCGGTGCTTGATCGGTCGGGCCGTGGAGACGTACGACTACATCAACCAAACGCTTCCGTTGTCAATCTACAAGGGTACGTAGATCACACTCTCCCCTCTCGTTGCTATGCATCACCATGATCTTGCGTGTGCGTAGGAAATTTTTGAAATTACTACGTTCCCCAACAGAAAGGTGGTCCATCTTGAGGAGGACAAGATCGTCATCATCTAACTCAAGTGGATCATGTGCAAGGCAAAGGTTTGCCCTTGATATGTTTTCTATTTTACCGGTCTCATGGTGGTAGTTGGGAGACCGGGTTATAGGATCGATAGCCGTACTATCAAGGGGGGCTCTCAAGTGAGTAGCTTGATCGTATCGTTCGTCGAGAGCTCAAACCATTGCATCCTTGCATCATGTTTCTTGGTTCTTGTTTGTTTCTCTTTGTGAGTCTTAGAGCTTATGGTCATCTTGATGACAAGCTTGAGTTCATCGAAAACGGAGTTCGCATGCGTCTTCTATGATGTTTTCGGTGTTGTAGGTTTTACCGGTCTTATCCGAGGAAGGGTCCTCACCATTTTCTTATGGGCCTTTTCTAATTTGCTTCTTATTGTTATTTCTTTCAAGATTGTGTTAGCCCTTGTCGCTAGCTTTCCAACAAACTTAGTTTCATCAAAAACGGAGTTCGCATGCATCTTCTTTGATGTTTTCGGTGTTGGAGGTCTTACCGGTCTTTTCCGAGGAAGGGTTCTCACCATTTTCTTATGGGCCTTTTCTCATTTGCTTCTTATTGATATTTCTTTAAATATTGTGTTAGCCCTTGTCGCTAGCTTTCCAACAAACTTGGTTTCATCGAATTCGGAGTCCGTTTGCAAAAGTTGTGGCAGTTTTGGTGTTCTGAAAAGGCTGCAGTGGTACTACCGCGAATTGGAGCGGATGTAATTTTTTACTACCGCTCCAGAGCAGTACTATCGCGGCTCCTACAGCGGTACTACCGCTCCGGACCAAAAACTCGTCCCAAGTCTTGTGGTGGTAGGCCCGGATGTATTTTTTTAGTACCGCTACCATTTGCGGTAGTACCGTGAGGACGAGCGGTAGTACCGCTCCGGCGGTTCTTCTGGCCTTTTGCCTCCTCGCTATTGTTTTTCAAAGGGGTACTTCCGCCCTAGCGGTTGTACCGCTCCTTGGAGCGGCAGTACCGCTCTGTGCGGGCTGTGAGCATAACGGTTAGATTTTTCCCCACCTATAAAAGGGGGTCTTCTTCCCCAATGAACCTTATCCTTTAAGCTCGTGTTCTTCCCCCATTATTGACCTTCTTCGAGCTTGCTAACTCTCAATCCCTCCAATGATTCTTGCTAGTTCTTGAGGGAAAAGAGAGAGGAGATATAGATCCATGTTTCCACCAATCACTTTCTCCTCTAAGTGAGGGGAACCCCTTGGATCAAGATCTTGGAGTTCTTCGTGTTCTTCTTTCGTTCTTCCTCTCATTTTCTTCCCTAGAATTAGTTGCTTTGGTGGGATTGGGAGAGAAGGACTTGGGCACTCCGTGTGCCCTTGCCATTGCATTTGGTGCATCGGTTTGAGTTCTCCACGGTGATACGTGGAAGTGAAGTTTCAGAAAGCTTATTACTCTTGGGTGTTTGGGCACCCTAGAGCTTGTTCCTCTTGGGTGCCTTGGCGCCCTAGACGGTTGGTGTTGTTCGGAGCTCAATCATTGTGGTGTAAAGCTCCGGGCAAGCGTCGGGGTCTCCAATTAGGTTGTGGAGATCGCCCCGAGCAATTTGACGGGTACCGGTGACCGCCCCCAAGGGTTGCCAAAGTGTACGGGTTCGGTGACCGCCCCCAAGGGTTGCCATTTGTACGGGTTCGGTGACCGCCCTCAAGGGTCCCTTAGTGGAATCACGGCATCTTGCATTGTGCGAGGGCGTGAGGAGATTACGGTGGCCCTAGTGGCTTCTTGGGGAGCATTGTGCCTCCACACCGCTCCAAACGGAGATTAGCATCCGCAAGGGTGTGAACTTCGGGATACATCGTCATCTCCGCTCTTTACTTATGCACTTTACTTTGTGATAGCCATATTGTTTCTTATCATATATCTTGCTATCACAGTAGTCTATCTTGCTTAGCATAAGTTGTTGGTGCACATAGGTGAGCCTAGTTGTTGTAGGTTTTGTGCTTGACAAATTAACCGCTAGGTTTATTCCGCATTTGTTCAAGCCTAAACCGTAATTATTTTAAAACGCCTATTCACCCCCCTCTAGGCGACATCCACGATCTTTCAATTGGTATCAGAGCCCGT
>NC_053027.1:465833399-465893574 GCF_003073215.2 Triticum urartu
GGGATCCCAGCCGAGGAAGACCACAAGGCCCCCGGCAAGCGCCTTGCCGGGGATGACAGCAGGCGCCTCGGCAAGACCCTTGCCGGGGCCCCGGCAAGGCCCTTCCGAGGACACCCGCAGGGCCACCATCAGGCCAGCCGCATTAAACTGCCTTGTCATGAATGCGAGGATAACCTCGCATCACTGTACCCTTTCCACCTCTGTGTGCCACTGTGGCAACCCCTTTTTCTATAAAAGGAGGCCCGAGGCGACCAGGAGAGGATTCGGCTTTTTGGAGCTCCTCACGCCCCATAGCTAGCTCAAGAACACAGATATACAATCCACCAAAGCAGGAGTAGGGTTTTACGCATCCTCGCGGCCCGAACCTGGATAAACAAACCGTGTGCTATTTGTTTGATCCGCTCTTCTCACGACCCCGCGCCCCGCTAACCACACTAGGGATTCTTGTGATCCCATAGGTGTTGTTCCCACCGACAGCAGTAATCATATTTCACTATGAACTACATGTACCATACGCTCTCCAATTCAAATATTTGTATCCATTTTATGTTGAATTCAAATCATAGTACATTATTGGTCTAGGTAGCGAGATGTTTGGGATAATCTAAACCATGTTTTCATACGTATAATTTTTGGCTGAATTGGGACAAGTTTTGGTATAAGCCTCTTGCAAAACTGGAGATTCTCTCAACAAGCCTCGTGGTTCCGAGAGGGAACGTGTCACCTTTGTGTGCGAAATGATATACGCTGCATCCCCCCTGATTTTATTTACAGAGGCAACATAGAACTATATGAGTGCCATGTTAAATTTTAGAATTATTTCGGGTTCATTTGGCATTTTTATACATTAATTGAGTTTCTGGACTTTTAATGTGCATAATCTAAATATGAATTGCATGCACATGCTCCAGTGCACCAAAGTGGGTTGAAAAATCACATGTGTGTCCTTGGTTGAATTTCTAGGTCCCATGGAAGAAATGAGAATGAAATTCAAACATCTGGGCGTCATGACTCGGCCGAGAACATCGAGAAACTTTGATTTTAAATTCATGTAAATCCAAAACTCGCCTGGAAATCATGAAACTTGGCATGGTGTCATGTCATGGCACTAACATGTTGTGGTAAAAAATTGGGCTGATTTGGAAGCTCGTGGTTCTAAGAGGGAACGTGCCACCTTTGAGTGTGAAACGATATACGCTGCCCCCCTTGAGTTTCTTAACAAAGGCAACATAGAACTACATTAGTGCCCTGTTAAATTTTGGAATTATTCCGGGTTCGTTTGTCTTTTTTTATACATTGATTGAGTTTCTGGTCATTTAATATGCATAAGTCAAATTTGAACTACAAGCACATGTTCTCGTGCACCAAAGTTGGTTGAAAAATTACATTTGTGTCCTCGGGTGAATTTCTCTGTCCCATGCAAGAAATGAGAATAAAATTAAAACATCTGGGCATCGTGGCTCGGCCGAGAACATTGAGAAACTTGGTTTTAAAATTCTTGTAAATCCAAAACACGTCTGAAAATCATGAAACTTGGCATGGATGTCATGTCATGGTACTACCATGTTGTGGTAAAAAAATTGGCCGAATAGGAACAGATTTTGGTATAAGCTTCTTGCAAACCGAAGCTTCTCTCAAAGAAGGCTCGTGGTTCTGAGAGGGAACGTGCCACCTTTGAGTGTGCGAAACGATATACGTTTTCCCCCTTGAGTTTATTTACAAAGGCAACATAGAACTACATGAGTGCCCTGTTAAATTTTGGAATTATTCCGGCTTCGTTTGGCCTTATTTACACATTAATTGAGTTTTTGGTCATTTAATGTGCATAATTCAAATTTGAACTACAAGCACATGCTCCCGTGCACAAAGTTGGTTGAAAAATCACATTTGTGTCCTCGGGTGAATTTCTACTCCCTCCTTCCATCTATATAGGTCCTAATGCGTTTTTCGAGGCTAACTTTGACCAAACGTTAGAGCAATAATATATGACATGCAACTTACACAAAGCATACCTTCAATTTGTATGTCAAAGGAGCTTCCAATAATATAATTTTCATAGTATACATCTCATGTGCTATTAATCTTGTCAATAGTCAAAGGCTGTCTTGAAAAACACATTAGGGCCCTATATAGATGGAAGGAGGGAGTAGGTCCCATGCAAAATGAGAATAAAATTCAAACATCTGGGCATCGTGGCTCGGTCGAGAACATTGAGAAACTTGGTTTTAAAATCATGAAACTTGGCATGGTGTCATGTCATGGTAGTACCATGCCGTGGTAAAAAATGGCCGAATAGGAACAAATTTTGGTATAAGCTTCTTGCAAATCGGAGCTTCTCTCAAGAAGGCTCGTGGTTCTGGGAGGGAACGTGTCACCTTTGTGTGCATAATTCAAATTTGAAATACAAGCACATGTTCCAGTGCACCAAAGTTGGTTGAAAAATCACATGTGTGTCCTCGGGTAAATTTCTAGGTTCCATGCAAGAAATGGGAATGAAATTCAAAATTCTGGGCGTCGTGGCTGGGTTGGAAACATTGAGAAACTTAGTTTTTTAATTCCTGTAAATCCAAAAACCCGCATGAAAATAATGAAACTGGCTTGGTGCCATGACATGGCACCAACATGATGTGGTAAATTTGCAATCTGATTTGCGAAGGTGCACACATTAACAATCAACAAAGTCATTTTGGAACAAGTGATGCCACATTACAATCGGAAACACAAGTATTATTGAAACCGTGGGCGTTCTACTTACTAGTACCATTTACGTGCCGCCACAAGTCCCCATTTTTTATTAGCTAGGAGGCGCCGTGCAGGGTAGCTATTTGAGTACGAGAGGCGTGCGATCAGATCCCTGCGCGTGCTTATCGGGAGGAGAGCCCTTTGACCTTGCCGTACTGGATCCTGTGCACGGGCATGGGATGCGCGGTGCTGATGTGGTGGTAGAGCGCCGGCGGCAGGCCTTCGTAGCAGCAGACGGGCACGGGGCATTTGCAGGGCGCGAGTGGACACACGCTCTGGTGATCGGCGAGCTTGTGGTAAGTGACATAGAGCCCACAGCCTTCATGCGGGCACTCCACCCTCACCGACGAAAGGACGGAGTCCACCGCCGTGTTCTGCACGTCGAACCCACCGCCTCGCTCGCACTTCTGGCACTGCTGCTGGTTCCCGGGGCGCTCGACGCGGCAGTCCGCGCAGGCCAGGTGCCCTCCCTTACACTACAGAAATCAATCGAACAACACATCAATCAAGAAACTTGCACGTTGCTCAATCAGCCGAACGGACGAGGTGTATTCGAACCTCATACACTGGAGGCGTCAAGGGGGAGGCACAAGGGGCAGTGGAGCACGGTGAGCTCCATCGACACCTTAGAGAGCTCCATCGTCGGGTCCTGTTCTATCTGCATGATCTCGCCCTCCTCATGCACAACCATCTCTCGACTTGGGCTGGGGTATTCCAAAGCTTTACCGTCACATATTTTATACTACTTCAAGGTGCATTAAATCAACACATGCAAGTACCAAAAGGAGAGTCATGGCATGCATGCATGCGTTGTAATTAATGCATCGGTAAACGCAAATTATTGAAATATATCGAGTGCAGTGCTTTGATGTGTCACGTCAACTCGTACATCAACGAGAAGTTTGATTCATCCCTCCCTCGTGGACTTAACTGCACCTGCCTTTGGCTGTATGACAGGTTGGCCACACACCTGTCAGGTCCACCTGTCATACACACAAAGGCAGGAGCATCCCTCCCTCGCCCATGAGTGTGGTGGCTGGCAAGACTAGCAGAAGCTTTCGCTACACGCTCTCCCTCCCGCACATGGTGGACATGCAGCAGTTCAATGGTGTCAGATGGCCAGAAGTGTACTATAGTACTCCTCCAGTGCAGTAGTACTCCATCATTGTTCGACTTCCCGAAGAGGCCGAAGAGCCAAGCACAACCCGGACGCTCGTGTGGCAGTTTCATGTGTAGAGTAGTCATAGGATAGCATGTACCGTGCATGTAAGCTTAAAATCATTGGGGTCGGCTCCATGCTATGTGGCCATCTCGAAGTTTTTAAAAAAAATTAAAATAGTCTTCTGGCCCTACCTGACACCCTGGTGATTCTAGTTTGCACGCTCATCTGGGCAAGACAAGAATATATATTTTAATTTGTTTTTTTCGAAAAGGGGGGACTCCCCGGCCTCTGCATCAGAACGATGCATACGGCCACATATATTTTAATTTGTGGTGGGTAAATGTTAGAGGTTGCAGCAAATATATTGTACACTGTGGGTCTTTCAGCCAAGTTTAGAGGCAAGCATGTGGGGCCAGTGCTATGATGTGTCTCGTCAACTCGTACAACAAGGAGAAGCTTGATTTTACTACACGCCTTCTCCCTCACCCATGCGCGCGGTTGCTCGCAAACGAGGACAGGCTTTTGCTTAGTAGTACTTCTACAACAAGCTATCCATCCCGCTCGCGGTGGACGGACATGCAGCAGTGGATTCGACACTGTAGAAGCAGTAGTAGTAACATCATTGTTCGTCTTCTCGAAGAGGCAAAGAGTCAAGAGCAAACCGAACGTTGCGGTTGCGAACATTGGAGCACGCATATAGCCAGGCTCTTGCATGAGACAAAATTGTTATGTGAGCCCACTATTGTACTAGTACGTACAACTACTTGCTAGTATAGCCCTGTAAACCAGAAAGGAGTATTTGCCCTTCTAGAGATTTCAACAAGTGACTAGACTACACCGAGACGGAGTACATATGGAGGAAAATGAGTGAATCTGCACCGTAAATAAATACGTACTAGTTCTATCGTTTTCCTCTCCGAGGTGCACAATATTGAGTATACTGACTAGTCTCTTTTTGACACGCATTTACGGTTTTTTACACAGTACAGACGCAAGCGCTCATATACACGTGCATACACTCACCCCTATGAACACACACACGCACAACACTATCATATGGAAATTTACAAAGTCACCATAGGCACCTCGTCGTCGCCGGGTCCATAGGTGCTTGAATGCCAAGGAGGGAGAGGGTAGCGGTTCCCGAGACGTTGAACGGTCAATGATGCATCCTCGATCCATGCAGAGGGAATTAATTGGAGAAGCAGAATAGAGCCAGCACGATGTGAATGCAACAGAGTTTGGACTCTCATATAATAAAGGCGCCCCACCACTCCAATCCATCTACTCCCAAGTCTCTGCGCAACACTGCTCACTCCAATCCAAGACCAAGTGACCAGAAGCCACAAGCACCTATGGAGGCGATGGACGCGAGCGGCAGTCGGCTGTGCCAAATCATCCAAGGCGCCGGCCTGCGGCCCCGCACCGTGCAGCATTTCCAGACGGTTCTGGCGACCGCAGTCATCGTAGCCCTCGCCGACGCCGGCTTCGCCTCTCGCATGGACGACATGATGGTCAACTCCATCCGCAAGGTCACCGCCGTTAAGAAGCGCGTGGACGACCTTGCCGTACTGCTACGCAGCCCGCGCGCCCAGGCTCCTCATTGCCTGCCACCCTCATCGGCCCCCATGGTGACAAACTCTTTCAAGCCCTGGTAGCCCTGCAGGTGCCGGAGGTCGCGACGAAGAATGTGCACCTCGAGGCCTTGCTCGCCGCGCAGCGCCTTGCCATGCAAGAAACCGTCGACCTGCACATCCACGTCTACGAGGAAATCGTCTACATAGGCCACTACAAGGCAAGCGAGGACAGAAAGACGTTGGTCTTCTTCCAGCGGTTGGAATCTTTGGACGCCATTGTTCAGAAGCATGTCGACCTGGCCATGAAAGCCACTGCTACTTAGGCGTTGTTCGGTGGGCCGCGCCCTAAGTCGAGGAGGTGGACGTCGTCGATGGATGCATCTCTTCTTCTTGCCTCCTGTAACCAGCACTGCATCGCCTCGTGGACTTAATGTTTTATTAGTATAGTACTCCCTCCGTTCCCAAATATAAGTCTTTCTAAAGATTCCAGCAAGTCACTACTACATACGAAGCAAAATGAGTGAATCTACACTCTAAACTATGTCTACATACATCTGTATGTTGTATTCCATTTGAAATAGTATCTCAAAAGGCTTATATTTATGAACGGAGGGAGTATATGGCATTTTTATTTCCAGTCGTAACGTTTTCACTGTGAGGTGGGGCCGCAGTTGAGCAAACCCACCCCCGCCCACCGGGCGTCGGCCGAGTTTAGAATTAGAAGAGAGAAACGAGGGAGGAGAGCTAGCTGTAGCGCGGACGCTGTTGTCAGATGGGACTCGTGTTTATAGAATAGGAGTACTGAGCACTCGTGGCTCTTTTTTTTTAGGGAAAAATTAATTGGATGTCTAGATCTTTTTTTTGAGGGAAAAATTAGTCGTATGTCTAGTACCACTAGTTGGGTGCGTGCGACCTATAGCTGTCATCACTTTAGGTCTCCTTTTCGAACCGCGGCTACGCTTCACAATACATATTATTTCACGCATTTATCCTCCTATATGTACTCCTAGGCTATTTCCACGTGCTCCCATTCGCCGACATGTGGGACATAGAGCATCTGGGTCGTAGTGCATGCATGACTTGGAGCATATGCCGGGGTACTTTACATTTCAGACCTCACGAATTACATGCAAACCCTCCGCAGAAGAATAAATAAATGAATGAATTACTACATGAAACCGGATTATTTTCATGGAAACCGGAGCACGTTCATTAAATTTTGGACATAACACGTTTATAAAAAATGACCGGACCGAAACTAGTCTAAGGGCCTCTTTGATTTTTCCCGCAAAAAAGGGCCTCTTTGATTCGCAGGATACTGAAAACACAGGGATGGGGAAAGTATGATGGCGATGAACCGAGACGAGGAGAACTCTAACTCGGTTAGAGGTTAGACTTAGATTCTAACCCTAAACTAACTCTAAACCAAAGAGGTGTATGGATGGCAGGGTTAGATTGACAATAAATGCTCTATCTCAATCATTTGACTACTTCGGACCCTATTTCCTGCTGGATTTGCCGGGCATGCAGCGGACGAGGGAGGGGTAGTAACTGTTGTCGCTTGTACACACTCACCTTACTGTTGAATCCAGTTCCCCAAGAGCTGAAAAACGAACTGCTGGCGCCGCCTACACACTCGTTCACTCGAAGAGACTCCAATGGCGATCCGAGGGGTGAGCCTGCTGGATATGGACTTCAGCAAGGAGTTCCCCTTTGAGTTCGCCGTTCAGTCCTATGGCTGCACCAGGTTGAATGTGATGTTCACCAACGATACGGACTCGGTGAAGCTCTTCCTCGCCTCAGTCCTATGGCTGTACCAGGTTTTGGAGCATTCGCCCGTTTCATCGGCAGTGCCGACTGCACCTTTGCTATCGTGGAGAGAAGGAAGAACGCGACGATTCGGCCATCTGGTGCAACAAGCTTGTCGACATCCAGAAGCAATACAAGATCATCAGCAACGGGCAGGAGAAGGACTCCGTGGTTGACCTCGCTGAGACCATCATCGACCCCTGATACGCTAACATGAAAGAAGACGACTTGAACACGTGGGAGATACCTCTGAATCTAGCCTACATAACCTACGCGGCCAAGGACGCATACGCATGCTACGACATGTACAGGAAGATCTTGGACATGACGGCGTGTCTGCTTCTCATAACCGACGAGTACACGGACAGCCGCAGCGTCATGATCAAGCGTGTCAGGAAGGTCTAGATGTTGTACTTTATCTGTTTATAAGAAACTTTATCATCTGAGTGTTTCATGCATTAGCCTATTTCATTTAAGAACCCATTAATCTGATTGCTTTTTTAGTGGCTATTTGCTTATGTATGTAAACTTGTTCACTTGTCCGTAAAAAAAAACTAGTTCACTCGGTTGTCGTGCTTTGAATCTCCTTCCTCCCAACATATTCCCCTCCTCAGGTGGACCCAGCTGGTCTCTGAATTTTCTCCCACTTTCTTTTCGATGTAAACTGTGTTTTCTCCCAGTACTTTCCCCTAGAACCAACTCAACTGTCCCACGTCTAGCCTAAATAATAATAATACACCACATACTATTAACTCATCAAATTAAAATGATATTTTATTTCGTAAGTTGAAAGTTCTTACAAAATAATAATAATAATTGTTTATATATAACTTGGCAAAGTTAACTCCTAGTGATTGCGTACATAAGCATGCAAAGATTTTACTGACGTGCAATCATGTTTTTATGTTTTTATAACATTTCTCCGTCTAGCCCAACATGATATTTTCACCCAGCCCAGCAAGTCGCGGATTTCAAGAAAAATACAAATGGGATTTAAACGGGCTGCATTGATGCTACATCATTGTTTCACCCAGCCCACCAAATGGACTAAAAAACAAATGGACTGGCTGACATGTGGGCCAGTAGGTCGAAGCCTAAGAAGGCATTGGATTTACATCCAACGGCCGGCATTCTTCTTAAATGTCTCGTCTTCTTCCCCCAGCGCTGCTGGAACCGCTTGCTCCAGCCTTCGGCGTCCAGCCCCGTTGTTTTGGGCTCCTCAGCGAAACACTACCCCGCCGACGGCCAGGCCATCCATCCACTCCGCACCTCCTGTTATTCTCTGCCGAGTGTAGGCCCACCCCGCACCCGAACCAGTCAAGTTTCCCACTCCTCTCCGTTTGCGACTCCACTACCGCGTCTTCCCCATCTCCGGGTCGTTCCAGTCTGGGGCCTCGCCGTCGCCCACTGCCTCGGTGCGCTCGGCGCGGCGTGGTCAACATACGAGAGTCATCGGAAGAGGACTGTACGTGGAGAGCCTGACGGCTGGGATCCACGAGGTCCATGGTCGCACGCAAGGAAAGTTCCTCCTTATTACGCATTGTACGTGCACTATACGTGGGAAGGGCTTCTGTATTTCGCAAAAAAAATGTTCCCCCCGCTGACAGGTCGGACCCACCAGCTATATCTTCGCATGCAAGGAAGTGCCTCCTCATTACGCACCAAAAAAATGAATACCCCCTGCTAGCTGGGACCCACCATAGTGGGTGGCTGACTTGTGGGCCTACTAAGTTGACGAGGATGGAGGGCTTTGTCAACTTAGTCAATATGAACGATTCTAGCTCCAGTGACCGTACGATGTCCATCCAACGGCCATAGTGCTTCTTCAACCTCTGGGCTTCTTGCTCCAGCCGCCCAAAGCAGCGCCGCTCGTGCCGCGTGCTCCTGCCTTTCGTGGCCGGCTGTGATGTCGCGGAGGCTTCACCGCCCCCTACTACTCCCACCGCTGGCCCAGGGTATCCCTCTACTCACCCACACCCCCTGTTATTCTGCGGCGACGGCAGCCTCACGCCGCAGCCGAACCAGTGAACCCTCGTACTCCTCTCCGCGTGGGCATCCACTGCCGCGTCTTCCCCGGCTCCGCGTCGTCCCCTTCCTAGGCCTCGCGTCGTCCACCGCCGTGGTGCTCTCCGCGCGGCGTGGTCAACGTGGTCAAGGAATGACTTCCATCGAAAGAGTACTGTACGTGGAGAGGCTGACAGCTGGGTCCACGGCCACAACCCTGTTTTTTGTGATTTGCCAAGTCGCTTTGTCAGGCCTGTTGGGCTGCAAATCTTTCAAGACGAGGAGAGCCTCATTCAGCTGGCCGAGAAAATGGCCTATCAGTAATGAGAAATGGGCTGTACATTTTTAGAACACATCAAACCGGCAATTAGTTTAAAATATCTTTTTTTCATTTCGAGATTTTAAATTACATTAATTTTTATGCGTGGAGAATTTGTTGGATTTTATATTGATATACATTTATTTTGAAAATCAGTTTGAATGTGAGTCGAAATTATGGATTTAAAAACAGTTCGGACTGCACCGAAATATGCAAAATTTCATATAATTTTTTAACCGTGGCCACAATATGGGCTGTAATGCTTACAAAAAGAATATGGGCTCAACAAACCTTAAGAATTAACAAATGGGCTGTAAATTATTAGAAATAATGGCAGATGGGTTGTATGATGTTTTCCACAGATTTGAGGCTTTCCTAAAAAAAAGGTTGACGCACAAGCAGTGATGGTTGGATGTCCATCAAACGGCCGTCGTGCTTCTTCAATCGCTGCTCTTCCTGCTCCAGCCGCTTAAACAAGCACCGGCGGGACTGGCTGCTCCCTCCTCCCCGCGGCCGGCTGTGCTGCCGCGTAGGCCTCACCACCCCACCGTAATCCCGTCGCTGGCCTAGCCATCCCTCTACTCACCCACACCTGTTGTTATTCTCCGGCGACGGCAGACGAACCAGTAAACCCTCGTACAGTCGCTACTCCCCTCCGCATGGGAAACAACTGTCCGAGTCTTCCCTACCTGTGTGTCATTCCCTTCCTAGGCCTCCTCGTCCACCGCCCCTGGTGCTCTCGGCGCGGGCCTAGTCAACGTGGTCAACGCACCAGACATGCATCTAAAGTGGACTGTACGTGGAGAGGCCGACAGCTGGGTCCACGGCCGCACGCAAGAAATGCCTCCTTATTACACGCAAAATAATGATTCCTCCACCTGACATCAGGGACCCACCGAAAGGGCCTCTGTATTTCGTGAAAAAAACGTTACCGCCGCTGACAGCTCGGACCCACCAGCTATATCTTCGCACGCAAGGAAGTGCCTCCTTATTACGCACAAAAAAATGAATACTCCCCTTGTTAGCTGGGACCTAGTATAGTGGCAGGCTGACTTTGTGGGCCTACTAAGTTGACGGGGACGGAGGGCTTTGTCAACATAGTCAATAATGCACGATTCTAGCTCCAGTGATCGTACGATGTCCATCCAACAGCCATAGTGCTTCTTCAACCTCTGGTCTTCTTGCTCCAGCCGCCCAAACCAGCGCCGGTCGTGCCTCGTGCTCCTGCCTCCCGTGGCCGGCTGCGATGCGGCGGAGGCCTCACCGCCCCCCTACTACTCCACCGCTAGCCAGGCCATCCCTCTACTCACCCACACCCCTGTTATTCTACGGCGATGGCAGCCTCACACCGCAGCGAACCAGTGAACCCTCGTACTCCTCTACGCGTGGGCATCCACTGCCGCGTCTTCCCCGGCTCCGCGTCGTCCCCTTGCTAGGCCTCGCCGTCGTCCACTGCCCTGGTGCTCTCGGCGCGGCGTGGTCAACGTGGTCAAGGAACGGCTTCCATCGGACGTGGACTGTACATGGAGAGGCTAACAGCTGGGTCCACGGCCACAGCAAGGAAGTGCATCCTTATTACGTGCAAAATAATTATTCCTCCACCTGACAGCGGGGACCCACCGGATGGGCCACCGTATTTCACGAAAAAAAACGTTTGCCCCTGACTGCTGGGACCCACTAGCTACATCTTCGCATGCATGGAAGTGCGTTCGGGCAAAAAAACGATTCGCGCCCCTGACTGCTGGGACCCACCAGCTACATCTTCATAGGCAAGGAAGTGTCTGACAGTCGGGACCCACCTTGTCGAAGCATACGTAGCGTTGTCATTCTGGTCGCGAACGTGTACGTACATATATACCGGTGGATGTAGAGGCGCGCATGTGTCGTAGTAGAGGCGCGTATGTGTCGTAGTAGAGGCGTGCATGTAGCATGTACACGTACGTACAAGGGCCAGGGTGCAAGAAATAAAATACGGCCACGTATGTGTACATATGGGCGGGGTCTCGAACGCCTACTCGCGCATACGTACGGCCAGGACTCGTGTACATGGCTGGGTCGGAACGGAGAAACAGCGTTGTCGTCGTGTTCATGGGGAGGCAACAAAATGCATCGTGTTCATGGGGAGGCAACAGAATGTGTCGTGTTCATCGGGAGGCAACAGAACGTGTGGGAGCCAACCGGCTGGGTCGGAACGGAAAGCGTGGTCGTGTTCATCGGGAGGGCTTGGACGGAACAGGCAATGGAAACGAGGCCTGGCGTACCGCACAACGGAGGAAACGGACCTCCTATGTTCGGAACGGGGTCCTGTTGATCGGGATAGGTTTGGCGTACCGCAAAACGGAGGAACGGGCCCCTACTGTCAAAACGGGGGTCCTGTTGATCGGGAGGGGTGTGGCGTACCGCAAAACGGACAAAACGGACCTCCTACGGTCGAAACGGGGGTCCTGTTGATCAGGAGGGGTGTGGCGTACCGCAAAACGGACGAAACGGACTTGTGTTGGAGCGCTACGGTCGAAACGGGGGTCCTGTTCATCGGGAGGGGTGTGGCGTACCGCAAAACGGGACTCCACGGGATACTGTTCATCTCCACCGTCGAGCTCCTCCAGCCTCCACGGGCTACCGTCGACCTCCTCCAGCCTCCACGGGCTCCTGTTCATCCAGCCTCCACCGCGCGCTACTCCACCGACTACTGTTCAACCACCCCTCCACGGGCACCCCTCCACCGTCTACTGTTCATCCAGCCCTCCACACCACGGGGTCCTGTTCAACCATCCCTCCACGGGCACCCCTCCACCATCTACTGTTCATCCAGCCCTCCACCACACCACGAGGTCCTGTTCATTCAGAGGCAACGCCACCGCTCACTGTTCATCCAACCCCCCCTGCAACGCTCACTGTTCATCCCAGAGGCAGCATCGATCGGCTTTAGTTAGCAACAGTGCGAAGGAATCGCTCGATTGGGTTCAGTTAACAGCCATCGATCGATCGCTCGGGTTCAGTAACGCGTAGCCTACAGTGCAATCGCTCGGGTTCAGTTAGAGCCCAATGCCTCGCTCGAGTTCAGTTAGAGCCAACGCCTCGCACACACGCGCGTACGTGTACGAGAGAAACGCGCATCGCTCGGCCCCTGACCTCCCACCGTAACGGAACTCGCCAAAATTTTCCTCGCCCTCGCTTCTACCACGGTTTTTTCCATCATGGACAGCTCAAAGAATGTCATGCAGTTGCGTCTCCGGCCCGCCCAGGACGAAAAGCCCATTTTATGTCATGATTTTTTGTCATAGAAGTAGGAGCCCACCACATCTATGATGATACCGGGTTTTGTCACAATTATCGTCATAGAAGTGTCATATGTATGACAGAAAATTTTTTTGTTCGGCCCAAAATGTCACGGATGTGTCTTTTTTTGTAGTGCAATGGCCCTCCTCTCTGTTCCTTCTCCCTGTGCTCGTTGTAGGCGTTGTGCGCGGTCCCAGCAGTAGTACCGCTGGGCCAAGCGGCAGTACCGATGCGGCCAACGGTAGTACCGCTGGCTCCAGCGGTAGTGCCGCTCATACTGCTCTGCCTCGCCCTCTGTTTTGCTCCGCTCTCTGTGTTCTACCGCCCGGGCGGTAGTACCGCTCCCCTGAGCGGTAGTACCACTCGTGTGCGGGCTGAGCACATAACGGTTGGATTTTTCCCCTCCTATATAAGGGGGTCTTCTTCCCCAATGAACCTTATCCTTTGAGCTCGTGTTCTCCCCCCATTGTTGACCTTCTTCGAGCTTGCTAACTCTCAATCCCTCCATGGATTCTTGCTAGTTTTTGAGGGAAAAGGAGAGAGGAGATCTAGATCCACATTTCCACCAATCACTTTCTCCTCTATGTGAGTGGAACCCCTTGGATCTAGATCTTCGAGTTCTTCGTGTTCTCTTCTTCGTTCTTCCTCTTATTTTCCTCCCTAGCATTTGTTGCTTCGGTGGGATTTCGGAGAGAAGGACTTGGGCACTCCGTGTGCCCTTGCCATTGCATTTGGTGCATCGGTTTGATTTCTCCACGGTGATACGTGGAAGTTAAAAGTTGAGAAGCTTATTACTCTTGGGTGCTTGGTACCCTAGAGCTTGTTCCTCTTGGGTGCCTTGGCGCCCTAGACGGTTGGTGTTGTTCGGAGCTCAATCATTGTGGTGTAAAGCTCCGGGCAAGCGTCGGGGTCTCCAATTAGGTTGTGGAGATCGCCCCGAGAAATTTGACGGGTACCAGTGACCTCCCCCCAGGGTTTCCAAAGTGTACGGGTTCGGTGACCGCCCCCAAGGGTCGCCATTTGTACGGGTTCGGTGACCGCCCTCAAGGGTCCCTTAGTGGAATCACGACATCTTGCATTGTGCGAGGGCGTGAGGAGATTACGGTGGCCCTAGTGGCTTCTTGGGGAGCATTGTGCCCCCACACCGCTCCAAACGGAGATTAGCATCTGCAAGGGTGTGAACTTCGGGATACATCGTCGTCTCCGCGTGCCTTGGTTTTCTCTTACGCGAGCCCTTTACTTATGCACTTTACTTTGTGATAGCCATATTGTTTCTTGTCATATATCTTGCTATCACTTAGTTGTTTATCTTGCTTAGCATAAGTTGTTGGTGCACATAGGTGAGCCTAGTTGTTGTAGGTTTTGTGCTTGAAAAATTAACCACTAGGTTTATTCCTCATTTGTTCAAGCCTAAACCGTAATTATTTTAAAATGCCTATTCACCCCCCCTCTAGGCGACATCCACGATCTTTCAACAATAAGCAGCGGACATAGCAAAACTAGCATCCCCAAGCTTGGGGTTTTGCATATTATTAGCACAATTGACATTATTAGAATTTATAATAACATCATTGCAATCATGCTTTTGATTCAAGGAACTATCAAGTATGGGTGCAATAGCAACAATCTCATGTTTAACATAAGGAACTATAGCAAATTCATCTCCACAAATATTTGCATCATGGCCATAAGAATAGCAAGCATCATGTTCATCAAGGGATATTTCAATCAAATCATCGGAATCATAATTATCTATAGATTCATGCATATCAGTATTCTCTTCCAAAGCAACGCTCATTCTCTCAATAAATTCCTTAACATAGGCATTGTGAGCGTAGTTTTCATAGCAATATCTAAGTATGTCAAAAAAAATAGATTTGTAGAGAGTAATATCATACTTTTAAATCAAAGAAGCAACTTCATAAGCACCCTTAAAAGCAACAAATTCTTCAATTTGTTCGATATCATAGTAACTGTAAACACCTTTTTCATGAGAAGATAAGATTTCAATATCATTAAACTCACATAGGTAGGGAAGGTGTTTCTTAGGGTTCTTAGAGCAACTCTAGCAGACCCTGCAAAACTCCCCGGCCCGCAAAATAACCGCCAAATTGTAGGTCGGGGCCAAAAAATCTGCACAAGCAGACCCCGCATCCCGCCCCGGCCCGCAAATATTTTTGCGAGGCGCGGCAAATCTTCTCCCCCAACCTCTATCTTCACGGGCTGGGAGGCCGACCCGAGCTCAACCCCTATCCTGCGCGAGATTTGGCAGGAGGGACATTTTCACGCGGCCCTTCCCGCTCCCTGCACCCTCCGCCACCATTGCCCCCACTCCGCAAGCTCCGGCTGCTTCTCCCCGGTCGTCCGTCGCCGCCATGGACGACCCCCTATGTCCCCCATCACCGTCGAGGTCGAGCACGCCCCTTCCGCTCGGGCAGATCTCATCACCGGCCATGTTGGCCTCGCCGTCATCGCCCAAGCCCACGCTGCGCCTGCCCGCAAGTGGCAGGGCAACGTGGTCGTGCAGGGCGGGAATCCGGCCGCCCCTGCCGCGATGGCACGCGTTCCGGGCGCCAACGCGGCAGCACGATCCCGGCCGGCGGCGGAGAAGGTCGGCAAGGTCACAGGCGTAAAGCGGAGGAAGGTTCCGGCTTTAAAGAAGCCATCTTCTTCAACCTCTCGCTCCATCCCGCCGCAAGGAGGTGCTCTGGCGATGCCGTTCAACGATGCCGCTCCCCCCGTGAGCGAGGTGTTCGATGAAATGGCCGGAAGGGATGCGCCTTCGGTCTTGGTGAGTCCCTTTCATTTTTCGCCATTATTCTCGATAGCGCGTGACTTGTCACTACAAAAAAGACACATCCGTGACATTTTGGGCCGAACGAAATTTTTTTCTGTCATACATATGACACTTCTATGACGATAATTGTGACAAAACCCGGTATCATCATAGATGTGGTGGGCTCCTACTTCTATGACAAAAAATCATGACAGAAAATGGGCTTTTCGTCCTGGGCGGGCCGGAGACGCAGCTGCATGACATTCTTTGGGCCGTCCATGACGGAAAAAACTGTGGTAGAAGCGAGGGGGAGGAAAATTTCGGGGAGTTCCAGGTTACGGTGGGAGGTCGGGGGCCGAGCGATGCACGTTTCTCTCATACACGTACGCGCGTGTGTGCGAGGCGTTGGCTCTAACTGAACCCGAGCGAGGCGTTGGGCTCTAACTAAACCCGAGCGATTGCACTGCAGGCTACGCGTTACTGAACCCGAGCGATCGATCGATGGCTGTTAACTAAACCCGATCGAGCGATTCCTTCGCTACTGTTGCTAACTGAAGCCGATCGATGCTGCCTCTGGATGAACAGTGAGCATTGCGGGGGGGTTTGGATGAACAGTTCCCGGTGGGGGTGGATGAACAGGACACCGTGGTGTTGCCTCTGGATGAACAGGACCCCGATCGATCGAGCCGGTTGGGGCTGGATGAACAGGACCCCGTGGAGGGCTGGATGAACAGGACCACCCCGTGGAGGGCCGGATGAACAGTAGACGGTGGAGGGCAGGATGAACAGTAGCCCATGGAGGGGTGGTTGAACAGGAGCCCGTGGAGAGGGCTGGTTGAACAGTAGCCGGTGGAGTAGCGCGCAGTGGAGGCTGGATGAACAGGAGCCTGTGGATGAACAGTCGCAGGTGGAGGCTGGAGGAGGTCGACGGTGGATGAACAGTAGCTCATGCAGGCTGGAGGGGGTCGACGGTGGAGATGAACAGTATCCCGTGGAGTCCCGTTTTGCGGTACAGCACACCCCTCCCAATCAACAGGACCCCCGTTTCGACCGTAGCGCTCCAACACAAGTCCGTTTTGTCCGTTTTGCGGTACGCCACACCCCTCCCGATCAACAGGACCCCCGTTTCGACCGTAGGAGGTCCGTTTCCTCCGTTTTCTGTACGCCAGACCCCTCCCGATAAACAGGATCCCGTTTCGAATGTGGCCGGTCGAACACAAGGCCGTTTCCTCCATTCTGCGGTACGCCAGGCCTCGTTTCCATCGCCTGTTCCGTCCAAGCCCTCCCGATGAACACGGCGCATTCCGTTGCCTCCCCATGAACACGACGCATTCCGTTTCCTCCCCATGAACACAACGACGACGCTATTTCTCCGTTCCGACCCAGCCATGTACACGAGCCCTGGCCGTACGTATGCGCGAGTAGGCGTTCGAGACCCCGCCCGTATGTACATATACGTGGCTGTATTTTCTTTCTTTCACCCTGGCCACTGTACGTACGTGTACATGCTACGTGCGCGCCTCTACTACGACACGTGCGCGCCTCTACATCGACCAGTATATATGTATGTACACGTTCGCGACAAGAATGACAACGCTGCGTATGCTCTCGACCAGCTCTGGGGTCCGACTGTCAGACACTTCCTTGCGTGCGAAGATGTAGCTGGTGGGTCCCAGCAGTCAGGGGGAAACGTTTTTTTCATGAAATACGGTGGCCCGTCCGGTGGGTCCCGCTGTCAGGTGGAGGAATAATTATTTTGCACGTAATAAGGAGGCACTTCCTTGCTGCGGTCGTGGACCCAGCTGTCAACCTCTCCACGTACAGTCCACATCCAATGGAAGCCGTTCCTTGACCACGTTGACCACGCCGCGCCGAGAGCACCACGGCGGTGGACGATGGCGAGGCCTAGGAAGGGGACGACGCGGAGCCGGGGAAGAGGCGGCAGTGGATGCTCATGCGTAGAGGAGTACGAGGGTTCACTGGTTCGCTGCGGTATGAGGCTGCCGTCGCCGCAGAATTACAGGGGGTGTGGGTGAGTAAAGGGATGGCCTGGCCAGCGGTGGGAGTAGTAGGGGGCGGTGAGGCCTCCGACGCGTCGCAGCCGGCCACGGGAGGCAGGAGCACGAGGCATGACCGGCGCTGGTTTGGGCGGCTGGAGCAAGAATACCAGAGGTTGAAGAAGCACTACGGCCGTTGGATGGACATCGTACGGTCACTGGAGCTAGAATCATGCATATTGACTAAGTTGACAAAGCCCTCCGTCCCCGTCAACTTAGTAGGCCCACAAGTCAGCCTCCCACCAAGGTGGGTCCCAGCTAGCAGGGGGTATTCATTTTTAGCGTAATAAGGAGGCACTTCCTTGTGTGCGAAGATATAGCTGGTGGGTCCGAGCTGTTAGCGGCGGTAATGTTTTTTTGCGAAATACAAAGGCCCTTTCGGTGGGTCCCTGATGTCATGGGAGGAATCATTGTTTTGCGCGTAATAAGGAGGCATTTCCTTGCGTGCGGCCATGGACCCAGTTGTCGGCCTCTCCACGTACAGTCCACTTCAGATGGATGTCGGTCGTTGACCACATTGACCACGCCGCGCCGAGAGCACCAGGGCGGTGGACGACGACGAGGCCTAGGAAGGGGACGACACGGAGGCAGGGAAGACTCGGCAGTTGTTTCCCACGCGGAGGGGAGTACGACTGTATGAGGGTTTACTGGTTCATCTCCCGTCGCCGGAGAATAACAGAAGGTGTGGGTGAGTAGAGGGATGGCTAGGCCAGCGATGGGAGTACGGTCGGGCGGTGAGGCCTACACGGCAGCACAGCCGGCCGCGAGGAGGAGGGAGCAGGCAGTCCCGCCGGCGCTTGTTTGAGCGGGTGGAGCGGGAAGAGCAGATATTGAAGAAGCACGACGGTCGTTGGATGGACATCCAACAGTCAGTGCTTGTGTGTCAACCTTTTTTGTAGGAAAGCCTCAAATCTGTGGAAAACAGCATACAACCCATCTACCATTATTTCTAATAATTTACAACCCATTTGCTAATTCTTAAGGTTTTTTTTGGAGCCCATATTCTTTTTGTTAGCATTACAACCCATATTGTGGCCACGGTTAAAAATTAACGAAATTTTGCATATTTCGGTGCGGTCCGAACTGTTTTTAATCCCGAAATTTTGACTCACATTCAAACTGATTTTAAAAATAAATGTATATCAATATAAAATCCAACAAATTCTCCATGCATAAAAATTAATGTAATTTAAAATCTCGGAATAAAAAAAAGATATTTTAAACTAATTGCTGGTTTGATGTGTTTTAAATATGTACAACCCATTTCTCATTACTGATGGGCCATTTTCTCGTCCAGCCGAATGAAGCTCTCCTCCTCTTGAAAGATTTGTAGCCCAACAGGCCTGACAAAGCGACTTACTTGGCAAATCACAAAAACTGGGCTGTGGCCGTGGACCCAGCTGTCAGCCTCTCCACGTTACAGTACTCTTCCGATGGAAGTCGGTCTGACCACATTGACCACGCCGCCGAGAGCACCAAGGCGGTGGACGACGGCGAGGCCTAGGAAGGGGACGACGCGGAGCCGGGGAAGACGCGGCAGTGGATGCCCACGCGGAGAGGAGTACGAGGGTTCACTGGTTCGGCTGTGCGTGAGGCTGCCGTCGCGCAGAATAACAGGGGGTGTGGGTGAGTAGAGGGATGCGGGCCAGCGGTGGGAGTAGTAGGGGCGGTGAGGCCTCCGGCATCACAGCCGGCCACGAGAGGCAGGAGCACGCGGCACGACCGGCGCAGCTTTGGGCGGCTGGAGCAAGAATACCAGAGGTTGAAGAAGCACTACGGCCGTTGGATGGACATCGTACGGTCACTGGAGCTAGAATCGTTCATATTGACTAAGTTGACAAAGCCCTCCATCCTCGTCAACGTAGTAGGCCCACAAGTTAGCCTCCCACCAGGTTGGGTCCCAGCTAGCAGGGGGAGTATTCATTTTTCTGTGCGTAATAAGGAGGCACTTCCGGTGGGTCCGAGCTGACAGCGGGGGAACATTTTTTCGCGAAGTACTATGGTCCGTCCGGTGGCGGGTCCCAGCAGTCAGGGGCAAACATTTTTTTGTGAAATACGGTGGCCCGTCCGGCGGGTCCCAGCAGTCAGGGGGGAAACGTTTTTTCCGCGAAATACTGGTGGCCCGTCCGTGGGTCCCTGCTGTCAGGTGGAAGAATAATTATTTTGCGCGTAATGAGGAGGCACTTCCTTGCGGCTGCCGTGGACC
Source organism: Triticum urartu (assembly GCF_003073215.2). NCBI lineage: Eukaryota > Viridiplantae > Streptophyta > Magnoliopsida > Poales > Poaceae > Triticum > Triticum urartu. The sequence continues at coordinate 465,853,331 of NC_053027.1, forward strand.
CAGCTGTCAGCCTCTCCACGTACAGTACTCTTCCGATGGAAGTCGGTCGTTGACCACATTGACCACGCCGCGCCGAGAGCACCACGGCGGTGGACGATGGCGAGGCCTAGGAAGGGGACAAAGCAGAGCCGGGGAAGACGCGGCAGTGGATGCCCATGCGGAGAGGAGTACGAGGGTTCAGTGGTTCGGCTGCGGTGTGAGGCTGCCGTCGCCGCAGAATAACAGGGGGAGTGGGTTAGTGGAGGGATGGCCTGGCCAGCGGTGGGAGTAGTATGGGGACGGTGAGGCCTCCGCGGTAGCACAGCCGGCCACGGGAGTTAAGAGCATGCGGCACGAGCGGCGCTGATTTGGGCGGCTGGGGCAAGAAGACCAGAGGTTGAAGAAGCAGTACGGCTGTTGGATGGACATCGTTGACCACGCCGCGCCAAGAGCACCAGGGCGGTGGACGACGGCGAGGCCTACAAGGGAACGACACAGGAGCCGGGAAGACATGGCAGTGGCTGCCCACGCGGTGGAGAGTACGAGGGTTGACTGGTTCGGCTGTCCGTCCGGAAAATAACAGGAGCTGTGGGTGAGTAGAGGGATACACAGGCCAGGGATGAGAGTACGATGGGGCCGTGAGGCCTTCCCGGCAGCACTGCCGGCCACGGGAGGCGGGAGCAGGCGGGTCCGATGGCGCTGGTTTTGGCGGCTGGGGCAGGAAGATCAGAGACTGAAGAAGTACGATTGCCGTTAGATTGACATCTAACGTCTGACGCTGGTAGAGTCGATTGTTGACTAAGTTTCTTTTTTGAGAAACCTTGTGTACGCATGAACTTAGTAGGCCCACAAGTCAGCCTCCAAATCAGTGGCAGACAACATAAAGCCCATTTGCTATTATTTATAATTTGCAGCCCATTTGCTAATTCTTAAGTAATTTATTACAGCCCATTTTCTGCCCAGGATCACGGTCAAAAAGTCCAACCTTATTTTGCATATTTCGGCGGAGTCCGAACTGTTGTAATCCCGAAATGATAAACATTTTTTAAGAACTTATTGATTTGCCAAAAAATCGTTTTGTTTTTGTAAGCAAATAAGACGTGGGACAATTTAGTTGGTTTAAGGGAAAACCAGTGGTAAAAAATCAGCGCTGGGTGGGAAAAACAACAAAAATAAGGATGTAAATATGAAAAGGGAATTTTATGTGTTTTCAATATAATGATACGTGTATATGAACTAGTAAAACTATAGGTAGAGATTAGAAAACGGATGTAGGACATGCGTTTCAAGAGGAAAATAGAACTGGGCTTGTGTTTGATTCAGTAAAAAAACTGCCTGCGGATGTTGTAAGACAAAATATAACTAACGCTGGCGGGCCAGAGGCCAGTAGATACCTGCTGGATCTTTGTGCCCCGTTGTCGTCATGGGCTGGGCCTGTTAAAAACAAAACAACCCTGGGCAATCTACAGCCCAGTTGAAACTTGCTCGACCTGAAAAAACAATATACGTGCTCAATAAACGAGAGAATTCTGCAAGTACAGACTGATAACTGGGATGCAGCACGGATATTGTTTTTTTATCGTGATAATAAGTGCATGCACTTGTTTCGAAAAAATTGGAGAACTGGGAATTCGAACGGCGGGTGCTTATGCTACCCATCAAATAAAAATCAGGTGCCTGAAAATTCGTTTCGAAACAAATGATTCAGCTTTATATCCACATCGACCCTCGGCATGATGTTTGGAAGCAAATGCAAGTTCATACCAAAAGATCATTAACAACAATACCAACTTGCAGACGACAAGGTAGTACAACTACCAATACCATACTAACTTATAATCTTTTTACTCCTGGCCCTAGTGTTCGTCTGGTAGAAAATCTTGCAGAGGACCAGCTCCCGCTCCTTCTCTTACTCTAGGTCCCCGAGGTGGTACTGGTGCATCACCCAGTTGGTCCTCTGCTGGTCGAAGTTCTTGTTGGTGTGTAGCACCAGAACCTTTTTTGCTGCCTGTCTGCCGGCCGTTGACCATCACCGGCAAGGTATTGCCGGTCTTGTGCCAATCGCGTGCATGCCGCACTCCGACTGTATCTTGCGACGCCACGCGCCCTTTTGAACGCCTGGAATTGCGCTGGAAGAAATGCTTCCTTAGGCCACTCAGTGTGATACCTGCAGTATTGTGGAATACAGGTTTTAGTGTACCTAGTTGGCATTTTCATAACATCTTTGGCATGTTGCAGTCACTTGTTTCACTTTTTATTAACTGTCAAATTGTAATTGCTTCACCAGGTCTGCATCTAAAAAGAAAATAGAGCTATAAACAAAGGAATATGTTTGTGCAAGTAGACGGCCGATCGGTGTCTTACCGAAGTTTCTCAGGTTGGGTGTAACATATGTCCGTGCTCGCTGTCGATGGTTGTATGAACAAATCATGAGAGACTGAAATCTCGCGCTGTCAGCACTCACTTTGGCCTCAAGGTGCTCGATCAGCTCCTGATCTGTGGGATCGAACTTGACGCCAGCCGGCAGCATGGGCCAATCCTTCTTCGACTTGCATCGGTAACTCCAGTTATATGGTACTCAATGTATGATCAACAGACTGTTTTAAGTGAATGATGAAAGATTTCGACAGATAAGTGGTACTCCAAATCTGAAGTCCAGAATACCCGAACACGCCGTCGGGATTCTTGTGTCACCTCACGCGCAGCGTGTTGTCACGTCAATTCAATGTGTGGACATGATGAATAATTTGACCGACGTATACTAGTACTGCTACTGTACTACTTACTAGTCATATTTAGTGTCACATTTATACATAGGTTTAACTAACAAGTACGCACTTGAAGCCTAACTGATATATATATATATATGGCTTCTGCACAGCATCTCCATCATCATTATCAGTACATCCTACGCAGGTGAGTTAGGATGCACTTGATCCCAGGAAGGTATCTATCCTTCAAACCAGAGGAGTGCTTCAAACTAACAACAGTACATAATATCCAACAAAAGAGGGTCGTGCTACAGCAGCAGAATACATGGCTCAGTCAGCACGAATCAAGTTGTGCATATTTGTTGTTGGCATGAACCACATCGCCGCATGTCGGGTTTGCAAAAGCCATCCATTGCATGGAATCTTGATGCCTTTCACACACTGAAGATTATCTGGCAACAAGCTGTGTCGACGAATCTCTGGATATGGTGATTCATGAAACCCATGGTATGATGTGTAAACACAGCCCCCCCCCTCGCGAATGGAAGTTGCATAGCACAGTAATCATCGTCGGTGATATGATCGATGATTGGTTGATATCGGATAATTGAGCCCGAGGAACAAGGAGTGGTTGCCGAGGCTGTAAACCCGCCTCCAGTTGAATACGTCTGGCCCAACGGAGCTAGGATCTTTCTTGAACACGAAGCAGCCATAGCCATCAATGTCAGGAATGCCCCATGCATTGTACTACATGTGGTTTGTTGTAATGGTTTGGTCAATTTGGTACATGTGAATGAGTATCAAATGACCGCCGTGAGGTGAACGAGCGATAAACCACCACCCATCGGCTGGTATGATTCCATGTCCTGGAATCATGAAGGCCAGCGCATTTGCGTCTGCTGCAACAATTCAAATTGGAGACCAAAAGGACAAAAATAAACAATCATGTTCAGAGTATGTGTGGAATTAAGATTATTATAACAGTGACACATATCATAGACAGAGAATTGCAATGCCGTGGTCATAATCATACCCCAAGTTAAAAAAAATAAGCCAATGGCTTTCATATTCTAGCAATATGTCATGGTTCAAACATCATGTAACAATGGGAGGAAAACAGCTATGACAACGCCTACTCATATTCTACCATAGCACTTACTACTACTGTTCTCATATCAACTCTAAGCAATAACATGCGTTGTTATAAAAATCTTGTAAACGAGAGTAACATATAGCAATCATGATGTTATGCTCATAATATGTATTCTAACAATCATTAGATGCCAATTGTTCTCATGATCACTTAACAATAACATGTGTGGTCATAAAAATCTAGGAAATGAGAGGAACATATAGCAATGATGTGGTTATAGACATGCTATGCATTCTAAATTTGTAACAAATGAACAGGCAGTCGTATTCATAAGGTAAAGATGAGATGAGATAGAACAATTACACGACGATAGATTCCACCAATATAGGTAGCCAATCTGTGCGTCGACCGCGTAAACGATGCCATCGTGCACTATAGCATCAGACAGAAATGTTTCCTCAACAGGATTGATGATGAGCCATAACCATGTATGGCGACCGGATTCCAGATAGACTAATCCCTTGTTGAACAAGGCAATGAGCTTGTAATCCATGTAGTCTTCTGATGGTGTGGGCACTTCGCAGATTACAACTTTCTGCAAACAGAGGTCGAGCCAAAAGCTTGACGCGTCTCGTGCGTAGTAGGCAGGAGTGTCCGGCGGGCCGCGAGGCTCGATGGCGGCGGTATCCAACGATGGAAGGGTGATCTCTCGCTGGGTGTAGATATCCACGAGACGCCACGGACTACCGGTGTGGTGGATGAGGACGATCCAGTTGGCCTTCATGCCCGCCCAGTAGTGGCCGCGCATGAAGGACAGGTGGACGGGTAGTGGTAGCATGTCGAGGGGCACCACGGCAACCTCCGTAGGATCGTCAAGTCGGTGTCTGGGCCACCTGCGAGGATCGGGCATCAGCAAGCAGGGTGTCTTGAAAAGAGCCGGCCGGTTGCAGACGAGTAGACGGTACAAAGACACCGAGCATGCGGCCAGACGGACGGTGCTGAGTAGGTCCATACGACTACAGATCTGCTCCAAGAGAACATCGGGGAGGGAATTCCAATCGCGGCTCTGCGTGTCAGTCGGTTCTGCCATTGGGGTTTTCGGTGCCTGCGAGCCAGCGGGGAAGTGGATTCGGGCGGGCGAGCGAAGAAGCTTCTCCTCGTGTGGCCGAGCAGTGAGCGGGGGGATATGGTACGCGCGAGCTACCAAGGAAGATGGCGCGGGCGGGCGAGCAGTGAGCGGGGGTAAATGGTGTGCGGCCGACGATGGGGAAGAGAGGAGGAAGAAGAAGAGAGGAGGAAGAAGAGTGGAAGACGGGGAAGAAAGTGCATTCAATCTCAATTCTACTACTCCCTCCGTCTAGGTGTGTAAGTCACCTTACGAAAACCAAATAATCCCAAAACACTTAGGCACCGTACATTAACTCCCTTCTCGTTTTTGTTTTGTGGCATATCAACCAATAAGATATGTGGGCTGTGCATGCTTTCAATGACTTGAGACTACCAAACATAACCGACTGATTTAGTAACACCAACACGCTGGTTCAGCTTATTAATTACGTGTCCCATCTGCTGCAGTGTGTATTGTCACTTCACTGCGAAGACTAGTTGAATAGTTCTCTCTGACCGAGATGGGGAATAAATGGATCGCGAGGACTTCCTTTCTACAGTATCCCTATGCCTCTACGCTCACTTCACTCATTTTGCTCCGTACCTAGTCACTTGTTGAAATCTATAGCCAAATGGACATGTCAATGGGAGGGAGTAAGCCCCATGCATGCATGCATGCATGCAACACTCACACGTACACATGGACGCACGCAACACTCACGCACCCATGCGACACACAACACACGACGCAACACACATGCTCACGCTCAAGTGCTAAACCTACTCCCTACGTCCGTGAAAGACTGTACATTTACAGATTTACACATTGACCAGGGCAAAATTAACGCCCAAAAGTAGCATACTTATGTGTGCATGCGACCATTGAGATAAGAAGATTAAATGAAGGTCGTTGCATGTTGTAATTAAGGATAGACATGTAGCCTATACCGACAGCACAAGTTGGTGCATTAGTCAATCAATATCGATTTAGATTAAAGGCTAAACACATTGGAAGTGTAGATGTACATCATGTAGTACACTCTTTGTTGGAAGACCAAGGGAGGACACGCGCATGAACTCACATACACAGCCAGGGCGGTTCGCGCGCAAGGGTTGGACTCGTGTCGCGCCTGCGTAAAGTTTTGTTTAACTGATTTCTTTGCTTTGCCAACTGATAGGTGGGACCCATAAACCAGGTGACAATTTAACCAGTCAACAAAGTGCCACGTCGACTATGTGGCCGGTCAGTAGGGTGCAATATGGTGCTCTACGATGAGCTAGTGATCGCATAATCGCCACAAAACTATATATAGTGACCGTAAAGAGCATACTGTTACATACGTTGACTGCCAGTGTATTTTTCTCGTTTCATATTAAGCCATATTAATCGAAAAGGACGCAGTATGGACTACTAGTACTAGTACTTCTTTGATGTGTCCCGTCAACTCGCCGAACGAGGAGAAGCTTGCTTACTACGCCTCTCCCTCGCCCACGTGCGCGGTGGTTCGCAGGACGAGGAGAGGGTTTTAACTACAGCGCCCTCTCCCTCTCCCTCGCCCTCGCGGTGGACGTGCAACAGTTCAATCGGTGTCAGATTGCCAGAAGCATGTTGTACTATAGTATCATCATTGTTGGACCTTCCGAAGAGGCGAAGAGCCAAGTGCAAGGTTCACACGAGTACGAACTGTTGAACCTCCCGAAGAGGTAAAGAGCCAAGCGCAAGGTTTTATAGGAGTTGTCATCCAAGTAGGAGTGTACTAGTACAACTATGGCGAACGATGCTACTGTATGATGCCGCCACGTCACGTATATCCAAAGCTGTGCCACCTCTTTTTCTCAAAGAGCGTGTTGGGCCCGTGCAACAACCACACAAGTTGCACGTACACATAACACATTTACTAGTAATAAATTCTAAAGGAAAAATGCCAGTATGCCACACAAGTTCATCTCCAACTCATGTGATAAATTTGTGCACGACTAGTCTACATATATTCACAGCGCTACCGTTCACAATTACCGTACTCCACATACACGTTATAGATGGGCTACATGTCCTCCTCCAAGTTTCAGTCCTAGGTGTTCTTCATGGATGGCACGATCCATAGCGGTGGGCAACGGGAATCATTGTCGCAGCTTTCTAGTCCGGTTCCACACGATTGAGACTCATCCAAGCTGAAGCGGCATAAATCAGGGATAGCGTGTCCCAGCATGTCGTTCATCCAGCAGTGCGCACTGAAGACACAACCATGCTTCATGAACGGCATGCCTTCCTTGTTGTGCATGGAAGGTGGCATCCGCTTCACAATGGGGTAGCTGTCCCCGATGAAAAGCGAGTACTCTCCAAGAGTGTTCCTCGGCACCCACGTAGCATCATGGGGGTCGAACTCGGCACCGTTCATCTGGTACACGCGGCATCCCAGATCTGGACACATGGTGACAGTACATAAGTCCAAAGTCCATGCATAATAATGTTGTGCTCAAATGTGCGGTCAGTAATAATGTGGCAGCAAATAGTAACTACTCCTCCGGTATAGTAAGGAGAGGAAGTAAAATAACCGGCTTATTATATATAGCCACTCTTGGCTACATGGATGAGATAGTAAGACATGGAAAAACAAAAATGGTGGCAGCTAGTGGGTTCAAGTCTTCAAGGGCCTAGCTAGCTATATGCGTCCTCCAAGGTAAAAAGTACTCCTACTAGTACTACAAAGTATACTACTAGTACAACAATGAAAGAGAAGGCGAGAGGGTTAAAAAATGGAATACCTGGGTAGATGGTGACGGTCCGATCGTGGTAGATTATGTGACCATGTTGCACATCAGTGGTACCATGGGTAACGACTGCTAAGATAGTTGATCCCAATATGCCAAAGTCAGCTACAAGGTTCCAGGTTAGACCGAATCGCGGATGCAAATGCACATCCAGGATCGGCGATCTTATTTTGATCGGGGGATGACTGGTCCCTGCAAAATAATGGAGTACCGTTAGGGATGCAAATGATGGTTTGTGCATTCCGTTTGTAATCTCCCGTACCGTAGGATGTCAACCAGATGAAACAAGTCCCCTGGCTTGTCACCGCGAAGATGCGGCCTAGATGGCGCACGGCGTCTTCGAACGTGTAGGGGTACAAATCTGCCGCCGCCAACATGCGCCAGCCTCTGCCGTTACTGCCTCCTGCATTGATGGCAATCCTTATGTCGAACACCGCGATGAGATAGTAATCGTCGTAGCCGCGTCGCTTTGTCGGCGGGTCCGCAATTGCTATCTTCTTCAATCTCATGTAGGCATCATCATACGTATTCTTGCCCAGCCAGTCCGGAAGGCCGATCCCAATGGTGGAGAAGGGGTCTACCGGAACGGCCGCACTGCTGTGGATGTTGTGCAAAATGATGGTGGTATCCGGCCAGAGGTATGCAAGCCAATCTTCGTTGGCACTGACCCAGACCTATATATAAGACGGTGGGCAGCGGAGAAATTACGGGATGGAAATGGAATAACTATGTACTACATGATCAAACTCCATTACTGACCTGCTCATCGGACAAAATCCGACTACCTCTCAACGTCGGCAACTCTAGCGGAGTCAACGTGCAACCATGGCCAGGGAGCGGTGGACTGTTTCGAAGGATTGTCCCATAGAAGAACCTTCTCCTCGAGGATGCATGGAAGACCAACAAGCATGGCCTGTTTAAGCAGCGTCTTGAAAAAGTTGGTGCAGGAAGCACCGAGTCTTGCGGCGGTGAGGACGTCGGAGCGGCGTGCGATTTCTCCCAGGATCGTCGTCCAAGGTCTCCCAGCCCCGACGAGGAGGAGAACCGCCTGGCGAATCCATGGGAGCAGCGACGAACTGCCTTCTCTTCGGGGGGAGGGGAACTGGCGAGGAGGAGATAAGAGCGTAGTAACCGCAGGGCCTCGTCCCTTCCAACTGTAGATCGTTCCTCAGCGAAGGGGTGAGGCTATTATTTACTACTAGTACTCCCTCCGATTCTTTTTACTCTGCGCATAAGAGCAGACCCGGATACCAAGGCAGGGGCTCGCTGCATGCTTTCTGGACGAAATACCCCTGGCGCATGGATGGGAGGAGTTAGCAGCTATAAATGCCCCATGCAGCCCATTGGCTGTCCGCCCGCGTTCTCCTCTCTCTGCATGCTGCATGGATGTCTCCCTCTCTCTCACATGACTGCATGCGGTGGCGCTGGCCTATGAGAAGCTCGCGTGGAGATAGCAATCTTCTCTCCAGAAGTGATTTTTTTGAAAGAAAGGGATTATGGAACGTTATGGGATTGCATTATACTGTAAATAATAGCACTAGTAAGAAATTTTTGGCACTAGGTAGTAGTTTTTGGCGTGGATTAAGAAATTTTGGGTATGTTTTTGCCATTTTTTGTACACGCCAACTAGTGTCAAAAAACGTCTTACATTATGTGACGGAGGAGTACGTACTCGTACTGTAGCAGTACTAGTACTACTTTTCTCAACTAGTAGTGCGATGTACTGTACTTCTAGTCTAGTCTAGTATAGTGCACCAGTTTTGAACTCTTGAATCTCAGGGCCAAGGAGCTACAGTTGGAAGTGGAGGGTACTACTGTTCTCTAGAACCATCGCTGTACTATCAATGCAGGGGAAGTACACCTGCGTAGTGGCCTAGTGGGTACTCTCGGTGCTCTATTCAGCCGCTCCTCTCACGTAGCTGGCCTACTCAGCCGCTCCTCTCACGCACACACTAGCAGCCTGTTTATCAGCGACAGTTACTGCGGGGGCAGAACATTTGAGTTATTTGATACAGCGAGACTAGGCTTTTCGCTTCCATTTGTGGAGGTGTAATGGATCTCGTCGAACTTTGTTAGTAGTTCCTTCTTTATGAATGAGATGAAGCAAAGCTTTTGCCTCCGTTTCAAAAAAAACACGGCAAGAGGAATTTCTTTTATAGTAGAGCCGATAATGGAGTGAAGTCCATGCATGCAACGCCACAAGCTACAGAGTAGTAGTAGAGCACTTTACGTACAGAGCCATATTGCACAGTTCCCAATGCCCCGCCAGGCTTTTCCGGCTCCTCGGGCTTAATTGGGAGGCGCTAGTTTAAATATGCTACTAGCTGGAAGCTGCAAGCGAGGTGCGGCTAGGGCGAGCACGCGAGCCACGGGATGCTGGGAAGGAAAACCCGTTCACGTGGCTAGGCTGTCCAGTGCACCCAGATTGTGGGGCCGCACGTCCGTTTGACTTCAAAACTCAAACTACCCGTGTAAAATATTGGCTCGCAGCGAAGTGTAGTAGTACTATTTTTTTAAAAGGCCGCCGTGCGTTCGGCCGGGATCGAACCCACAAAACGAGGTATACACTCCCGCGACCACTAGTAGTACTCGTTGGAGTACAACGCAACCTAGAATCGCCTTTTGTCGCTAGTAGTACGTACATTGTTCCTTACAAGAAACCCCTAAGAGCATGGTTAATAGTATAGCCAGCTGCTGGCTATAAGCCAGTGCCATGTCATCTACAGCCCATCTTATAGCCAACATGTAGTAGTAGTTTATTTCTTATAGCCCGCTGACTCAGCTCTATTGTACTTGCTCTAATAATGCAAGAAACCACTAAAATGCCAAGAAACTACTACCACTTGCATACGTGGCAGACTTAAGATAAGACTACCTTATCAACCATTGTACATGCTCTTACCAACAAAAATCCTCGAGTGACCTCCTACCTCCGGCCCGTCCACCTAGTCATCTCTCTCCCATGGGACGCAGCTACCGCCGCCGGCAGAAGGCGAGGTCAAAACCGCCGGCGGTGCGGAGCCCATGTTGCGGCAGCCCGATGCCAGCTCCGTCCGGCGCTCGCGGCCGCTAGCTAGCCAAGATAGCTCCGTCCAGCTGCTTGTCTGCAAGGTTTGCTAGCTAGATTGGCAGGCAGCGCGGCGGCTTGCTCGTGCGCGCGCCGTGCTAAGGCCAGCCATCTGGCTCGAGCGAAGGCCAGCGCGGCGGCTTGCTCGCTCGTGAGTCATGCTCGGGCCAGCCTGCCAACCCGTGCGGAGGCCAGCGCGGCGTCCGGCCCGTCCGGCGGAGCGGCGGCCAACTCGCTCATCACCGGCGCCACCGACGAACACGCATCAGTACTGTTTGAAGTAATGTTCAGGAAAAATAATGATTTGAGGGGGAATAACAGGATAGAAGGTCAGATGTGGGTCCCTCGTGTCAACGGTCAAACAAAATGTGTTGGTTTAAGCTGCCTCGTCAGCACGGACATGTGGGCCAACCCTGTCATAAATGGGTTTAAACGAACCTAATCGGTAGGAGTACTAGGTAGTTTTTGGCGTGGATTAAGAAATTTTGGGTATGTTTTTGCTATTTTTTGTACAATAGATTCCTCCTAGGGCTGGTTGAAAGTGGTAGTTTTTTGTTAAATACTCTACATATTGTAAGTAGGAGTGAAAGTTAAGCTTTGGAAGCCAATAAGCAAGGCTAGTTACATAGTGCATATGTGTACATGATTGAAAGTAAATATCAACCATGAGTGACTAATATCTTGATGGAAAACTCGAAACTATGGAATACTAGGAAAAAAATGCATGGTTGGAAATACTAGCAATGTTCATGTCCGTTGCAACGAATCATAATTAGAATAATACTTATTCACAAACTTGGTACAAAACACTCTAATTTTGATATACATATGTCACTAGAGATATATTATGTTTCAATTAGAATATATTCCTTGGGCTGTTTTGGTGAGGTCAGGGAGGGATGTGGTTGGTTTTAAGATACTAATTATGGGTTTTTCTGCAAATTGGTAGACAAGTGGGATGTTGGTGAGAAAAGGCAACAACTTACCTCACAATCGTTAGATGTAGATCTAATGGTCAGAAACGACGGATGGCAGACACACCAGCATCACCAACTTAGTCTTGTGTAGGAGTACTAGCAAGATCCGTGCATTGCACGGAACATCAAGATGCATTTTTTTATAAAACACTTGTTGTGATTGACCCTTGCGGGAGTAATCCCATGTGTAAAAACTAATGATATCTCGAGAAATATGAGATAAGGTGAAGAGGAGTGGGGTGTGGTGTGGTTGGTGGTCGAACTGAGCGGAGGCATGGGGATTGACGACGCCGGCAGCGGCCACCAGGCCAGTTTGTTCGAGAGCTTCCTTTCTTAATTGCTCAACAATGAGGTTTGTTGGAGATAAGGATGAACGAGGGAAGGCCTTGTCTGCAAATGTGGAGAGGGGTGCGGGTATCTTTTAGTTTAATTTCCATCCGTCAGATATAGATCGGACGGTCTATATTGCAAGATGGCACACGTACCATCATCACCAACTCGGTTTTTTATAAGAGAAGAAATATAAGTATGGAGATACAAACGTATTATCGATACTTGCTTCCGTAAACTAGCATCTACATTCTATTCAACGCCTCGGCATGTGGGGCCTTAGCACAATGACTTCTCGACTGTGTAAAACAAAGATTTTCCCGTCGCCGACAAGGAGGGGGTGACGGCGGCGCGCTTTTTGGCTTGCTCTAGTCCTAGTAGTCATACTAGGTGGTCTAAGCACGTGTAGATTTATTCTTTTTCACGTCTCGTGTTCGCCGTACTGCCACGACTGTTGATGAATAGACGGTAAGTTATTCACGGGGAAACCCTTGTTGAGCGTGTTTGCGAGAGAGAGAGAGAGAGTGTGTGTGTGTGATATGTTAGAGACTGAGGCAATGATAACAGATTCTTTGTGTCTATGTGTGTGGAGGATAGAGAGAGACATGTACATGGGGCTTTGTGTTGTGTAACGTGGAGACACATATACATAATTAGAGAGTGAGTGTGTGAGATACACATGCAGACATGAGGAGAGATGAGGATCCAGGTAAATGGGTGTTTGTGCGTGTCTGTGTGTGTTTGTGCACGCGTTTGTGTGTGAGAGGGAGAGAGTGTATGTGGAGTAGAGAGACCACTGATGATGTAAACCTAGTATAAGGGAAGGGGGAATGGTGTGACATGTGTAGTAGCGAGATAGCACGGGTGCGGGGGGGGAGCAGACTATTTGGAAGAGACATCGAGTGTGTGTGTGGGAGAGGGGTGTGAGAGCGAGAGAAAGAGAGAGCTAGCAGAGAGAGAGAGAGAGAGAGAGAGGAAGAGAGGGGCGAGAGGGGTCGTTTGTGTCCATAAATGGCGTATAGATAGGGAGACAATGTTGATGTTGTCCGAAATTGGCCTATGAACGGAGACGCAAGGGAAGCGAGTCATCGTGTGTGTGATAGGGACTTCATGAGAGAGCTAGAATAGATGGTGTAGAGAACAATGTGCGAAATCGAGAACGATTATACATTAGGGAGCTATGCAAAGAGTCACGACATATATGTATACAGGGAAGGAGCTGGGGCGGGTCCGCATGTGGGAGAGATAGAAAGAGGAGAGTGGTGCACAAGGAGACAAAGTGTGCTTGTTTGCAGTGGGGGTGGTGTGTGAGGTGAGTGCGCGAGAACCACATAACTAGGGAGATAGACGTTTGGGGGCGACGTTTTGTGTGTATGGGAAATATACACTCTACATAGTGTGTGTGCTTGGGTAAGAGAGATAGCGGGAGACCTAGAGAGTGAGGGAAGAGATGTGTGCATGCCCGAGAGACAAAGTGATAGAGACCTATGTTGGGGTCCGGACTTTACAAGAGAGAGGGGTGTTAATGTGCTCGTGTGTTGGTGTTTGGGGGAGAGAACGACTTCTCTCATGTTGTGTGTGTGTGTGTGGTGGGGGGGTTGACTTCAGATAAAGAGTGAGGTGTCTATATTTGAGGGACTTTAGCGTAATTGAGATATTGTGCACTCATGGTTGATCAATTTGTTTCACAGTTTGTACTATGAGATAACGATACTTTTGAACATGCGTGATATACCTTGATGTACCAGAATTACAAACCTAAGATTGGAATTTTGGAATTCGACTCCATCATTAGCTTTTGTAATTCATTTAAACGGAGGTACATTTTTTAAGCCGGGATTTCGTGATTTCAAATTCATATATCAAACCTAGAGATATACACATACGGGCATGTTCAAACTTTATAATCATCCACTTTATTCATACACATACACATTTTTGCTTTTGTCATCATATTTAGGATAAACACATTTGGAATTTCATTTGAATTGGACCGTATGATGGTATTTGCTTGTAGTAGCTCAATGATCCATATTTGAATTGAATGGACAATCTAAGTTTCGAGTTGGAGACATTGATTTTCAAAACTTGCACATTTTTTTGCGTGCAAAACAAACAAATTGTCGGCCATGATATCATAGTCGGCCGTACGAGAGCAGAATACTTATAATTTTAGGCGCCAAAAGCTTTCAAACTTCCCGCTCACATCGAAATATCACGCGCCCGAAAGTTTAGCCCTGCGATATTCCTGTTTTACCCCTGCCACATGAACGGAAAAGGGCTGCTTTGGTAACTCCATTGTTTTCCCCTCTTTGCCCCCAACATTCTTCCCCAGAGCCCCTCCCCTTCCCCCCCGACCCCCCCAACCACGGCAAGCCGCCGAATCTAGTCCTCCGCCGCAGCGGTGGACCTCACACCCCGCCGGATCTACCTTCCGCACCTTGGAACCCCCAACTGCCAACTCACCACTTCACCGGAGCCGCTTCAGCGACTGGCTTGTCCACCGCTCCAGATCTCCTTGACCGCCATCATGGTCCACCGCACCGGATCTGCTTAACCGGCGCCCTCGTCCACCACAGCGTAGGCCCTTCACTGACTCCCTCGTCCGCCCCTTCGCTGGCCCTTCATACAAGCCCTCGTCCGCCGCAACAGATCCGCCTCACCGAAAGCACTGTACAACGCGCCCGCCGAAGCCTTCGTCCACTGCACCGGACCCGCTCCACGGATGCCATATTCAACTCCACCGGCCCTGCTTTACCGACGCCGCAGCCTCATCAGGTTATTTCGATTTGTACTCCTTCGGTTTTTCTCTTTATCGTGCAACTGTTCACTTACCACAGATGAGCTTTCTTGTATGTCGACAGGCGCCGCAACCGTAGCACCGGAGCCGCTTCAGCGACGGCGACAGCCGGCCCAAACTCAACCGCAACACGAGCACCATCGACGATCCTTAGCTATCAAGTATGACAACGATACCCATACGCCGCCGAGAATCAGGTACTATTATCCAACGGCGGCGCCTACGTTCACTTTCCTAGCATAAGCACCGCACCTTTGAATTTCTTCAGGGCATCATTCAGTTTTTCATGAGACGCGTTATTCTGCTTGCACCTGTAGGGCCATACTTCTGGCAGTGAACATGTTACATGTGCTAAATTACATACCAGTGCACATATAGTTAATATGCTTTAGTTTTGTTCTGATGCCACCTGTTGGTTCCATCAGACTGCTTAATGTTCTCTATGCTTAATTACACATCAGCAAACTAGCATGTGGTTCCGCTGCTTTTTGTTCGTTTTACCCTACATTTTCTGATGCTAGCTATTACATCACTGCTCCGAGCCTCTGTTCATTACTTGTTTGTGTGTTCTTGATCTTCCCAAGTTGCATGACTAATTTGATGCTTCTATTAATTATGGAGCTGCCAACCCCATCAAGCAAAATATTTGTTCTTTTGGGGCTGGCACCTCGAACAAGCATAAAAATAGAGGGAAGCAGATATACTCCCTCCGATTCTATTTACTCTGCCCATAACTCTTGACCCGCATACCAAGGAGGGCACTGGTTTAATTTTTCTGGACTAATTTGCCAATTAATTAGGGCAGAGGCGGATGGGGCGGGGCACAAAAGGAAACCAGCGCTAGGAATCGGCAACGCGCAGACTAATACGAGAAAACTGAGAAAAAGTTATACGCAAAGTAAAAAGAATCGGAGGGAGTATTGTCGTGTATGCACACACCCTTCTTTCATTAGTTTAGATGAACCATTGATGATCAATTCGGACCAGTGCATGCGATTAAAATTAATTTTACCTAAATAGATGGTGCAGAATAAACTACAACAACTAGATTTGCAACCACGGGATGCTGACGATATCTTCAAAGAACATTGCCAACATCAGCTAGGCTTCACAGCAACATATGGTAAGCCAGTGTGTTTTAGTACATGTGAAATGTAATGCGAGTGTGCTGCTTATCTCTCTCTTTTTCCCTCAACGTGTAATCCTACCGAATTACAAATAGTTCAGTTGTCTGCTTTGCTGTATTGCTTGATTCGAATGCTTATTTGTTGTTACGCTATACCTGAGTTGGCCAATATGTCAGCAGTGCCTGTGTACTATCGTAAAGAAATGCATGCCTATTTCATTTGAGTCCTTAACTTTTCCTCTCAACTTCATCACAAGACTGTCTTCATAGTTTATATGAGGCCACACTGTTAAGTGCTTTCTCAGATTATTTCAACTGCTTAGATGCCTTGGCAACTTAAATATAGCGGTTGTACACTCCCTTTCAACTAGGGATGTCAACTGGGTGGTTTAATCCCGATTAAAGTCCACTAGTGGTATGATAGTTCAAAAGAGTTTTTGTTTTTTTGAGGAAAATGAACTAGGGAGGTAGCAAAAACTAACTAGATGGGACTGGCGGATTTCGTTTATTTGCCACTTACATCCCTAGTTTCATCTTACCATTTTAATTTCTTTTCGGCTGATGCTGCTTCGAACCATTTAAATATAGTTTGCCATGCTCGGCAATAATTCGTCCGTCGTTTACCATGTAAGCTTACTGCCTGGATCATACGATAACTATCTCTTACTGATGTCCAGCGGAAACCTTTCAGGATGCCGTTCACACTAGGACACAATGTACAACCCCAGAATCTATTTGTGGAAGCAGTGCGCCATCCATGTTACCAGATGGTAGCAGTTCAGAGGCAACACCGCCGGAGAGCAGTCTGAGCACAGATATTATAGTGCTTGAGGCTCTACTAGAGGCAGAAAGAGATGGTGCGGCTGCCATGAATGAGGTAATATTTATCTTGAGGCTGGAAATTACGGAATTAGCGGCACGCATTATGCAAGCAACCCAAGAATTGGAGGAAGTAAGAATGTTGCATTTGAAGACGGAGGAGGTCCTGTTGTTTCTGCTATCTGAAGCCCAAGATAATCCCGGTTCTTCTTTAGATACCGGTTCAAATTTTCATTAGATTATTGTACTTGCATGTTGTGTCATGTCTCTGAATGGATTATGTTGCAAGACCCCCTATGTTGTCCATGTGTTGTAATGATCCGAATTTTTTAGGCGAGGTAATCCTCAGAACTTGTATGATTGACATAAGGTGAACTATTTGTCGTGTGAGCATATTGTATTGGATGAAATAACTGTTTGACTCAGAGTGTATCCAACCTACTGAATTCGAAGATCACGGCATTTCTAAATCATAATCATATATAAAGGTGGAATAAATCTTTGTTGTGGTTTTTAAGAAATAAATAACAAAATGTATAATTATCTGTGGATATTCGTAATCAAATACAAATTGGATTTGAATTTAGTTTGCCAGGTCCCAGGGCAAACGTGAATGCTAATTCTCCCAAGTTTTGAACGAAGCGGCTAAACACCCACTATAATTTGTGGGCTGCTCGAAGCAAGTGTTTGCGAGATGGAAATTACTGTCTACCCCTGACACTTGACATCCTTATCGACAGGATTTACACTACTGTCGATAGGGGTAGACTAGTAACTTCAATCAGACGTGACACGACGGCCTCTAAGCCCATTCAGACACGGTGGGCGCCAAACGTGGGCGGCAAAACACATTTGATTCAAGCTCGTCCGAAAGACATGTGTCTCTTCCTCCATTTCCCCATTCATACACGGTGGGCGGCAAAACAAACTCTCCTCGTCCGAAATCGATGTAGGGTTATATTTTAAATAGGGGCAGATGTGTAACTTCCATCAGACGTGACACAACCGCCCTACCTGTCAGCTCAGTTCATACACCATGGGCGCCAACTGTGGGCGGCAAAACACCCTCTCCTCGCCCGAAATAGTTACCGGCAAATATTTGGGAGATGCGAGATTACCGTCCTATCCCCAACCGACGCGATGTCCGAAATTTGAAACGGGGGATAAGTTCGTAACTTTCCCCCATTTCAGAGAAGTGTGTCCCAAAGTTTGAGATCCCCCCCTCCCCTCCATTTCCCCATTCATACACCATCGGCGGCACGACAACCTCCGCACTGCGGCCAGCCTCCTCCGTCCGCCACCCCATCCTCCACCTTGCCGGAGCCGCTACCCCTACCCCGTTGTCCACTGCAAGAGATGGACGTCTCTCATCCACGGCGCTGGACCAACATCCTTTCATCGCCTCCTCTCACTTCATCGGCGCCGTCGTCCACCTTGCCGTTGCCGCTCCTACGACCTCCTCGTCCATGGCAACAGGATATATCCCCCGACCCGGCCGTCTGCTGTCTAAAGTCTTCTTCCCTGCCGCCGACAGCCATCGCACCCGCAGCACCCTCAACGTATCAGCATAGGCCTACATGGCGTCGCAAGAGAGGTGGTACTCTTCCATATGTGCTTAAGTTATTGATCTCACCCGGAAAATAGATCGTAATTTGTTTACTGTTTACTTTTCTTGTCCGTACCAAATCGTAGTGGCTAGTTGAAAGCAAACATTGGTTGCGAAGTAGCTTTGTCCGGTTTGCACCTTCAGATCCGCCATGGCACGGGCACTATACTCGTAAAGCTTATGGTTTCCCCCCTTTATATTCACTACCATCATCGTAGGTGCTTCGTGTCGTGCTAGCACTGCTCCTCAAGACCTCAACCCAAAGCTTACATGTTGAAATACGAATCTGATATGATGCTCATATCACTAAAACAGAGAACGTTTAATTGGTCACCTAATGTTCCTATATTCGTTTCAAAAGCATGTGCGCCACCCACTGGTCCAGCTAGTTCCACTTTCCTGATTTTTCTCTTGATGCTTAGGGTTTTCCCCTTTTATCTACTCTACTATGATCTGCGTAGGTGCTTTCTGTCGTACTAGCATTACTCCACCCTTCAAGCTAAACAACACAACACTCAGAATTCGAAAGCTTAGTTGTTCAAATATGATTGTGATATGATACTGATATTAGTTAACCGACACATTTAATTGGTTAGCTAAAGGTCCCACTTGAGTTTCCAAATGCATGTCGCGACATATAGAGAGACAGCATAATTGCATTTCTTTGTCACTTGTTGACCGTACTTTCTTGTCCATACCAAATCTTAGTTGTTATTTCAAAGCAAACATCGGTTGCTAACTACCCTTTGCGCGGTTTGCAGCTTCAGATCTGCCATCCCACTGCCACGGTCAACACTGTACTCATCATGCTTATGTTTTCCCCATTTTATGATGACCACAATCAGCCTACGTGGTTCGTGTCGTAATAGCACTGCTCCACCCATCGAGCTAAACAAGCTTAGTTGTACAAATTCATATCTGATATTATTGCTGATATTAGTAAAACTGAGAGATGTTTAATTGGTTAGCTAAATGTTCCTACTTTAGTTTCGAAATGCATGTGAGCCACATATGGAGAGACCGGAAAGAATAGTATTTCTCTGTGCGCTCTGGTTCATCATGGGTGGCCAACCGACATTGTATTAAAAGACTTGTAATATCTTCAATCTGCTTGCTCTTCTGCTCTTCTTTAAGATGATACTCTTCTCTTGCGGTCGACTGGTCAGGTCGAGTTGTTCTCCCTTAGTATATTTTGAATCTGTCAGGTCAGGTCGACTTGTTCTTCTTTACTATATGTTGAAGCTATCATCTGCGAAGTGTCATCACTTCTGGAGCTCTCATATTTTGAGTAGTAGGCCACATTATATTAATGCACACAACAAATTACAGCATGCATGGCATCTTTTAAAAGAATTGCAGAGATAGCACAAAGGGGTTTACAGGGAGGCAGTATTGGATTAGAATCACTTCTGCATTACAAAGAAAATCTCACTTGTTTTTATGTTTTCATGCATGTCAGATATTGAACATTATCAAAATGAATATGAGAATGGGCGCACGAGAGGAATATTGCGGAATGATCCACTGCCTAACAAACTTGGCATGGTGGAGGATGGCCTATCTTATTCACCCATCAAGGTGCTTGCTCTAACTTTGCAAAGTTGTATTGGTCGCACATATTTTGCTTCTGACCTCTTGCATTACTTCTACTTTGTTACACCATCTGCTTAGTTTAAGCATCATATATGAGTATATGCCATACCTATCCATTTTCTGTACCTATTCCATGTGTCGTCACACTATGTTTTTCCAGTCAAATGTTGTTCTTTCGTAATAGGTGTCCAAAAGGAAGAGGGTGAGTGCAGGTCGTCAAGGAGTACAAACTAGGTATTTGGAAAAGGTAGTGATACCTGTTAAATCAGATAGATCAGCAGCCACAGAAAACACAGGCCCAACTGTACCACACTTTACCCCTACTCCAGTGGCCAAACCCCTATTAGAACTGCTGGGAGCCCAGCGTCAGGTACTGTCTATGATATCAATTCAAAATTTGAACTCCTAAATTTCTGCTTGTGCCTTACCTTCTCTCTTGTATGAAAACTAATTTCAGATGAATCTCCTTGCTCAAAGGATCATACGATCTCAAAACAATAATGGGCTCTGCATTGCTCTTGTCAGTACCTCTCTCCCTTTTGCCTTGTAACGCTGTACTTAATTAATTGCTATTTGATTATGTATCATCAGTCTGCACCTGAGCTTCATTATCCTCTGTTTCTTCCAATATTATTTGATCTATATTTACTCTTTGCAAAATGTAGAATAATGGCAACGCTTATAAAGAATTTTCTTTGGGGAATTTATTGAATTATCCTTCCATCAACATGGAGAAGGGCTTTGTCCAGCCCGTGTTAACATGTAATGTAAGTTCATCCTTCTCAAGCCTTCAAACTTTGTTCTAGTATAGATTTGGATAGGCATCATTTCCTCCACTGTTGTTTGCTTTGCTGTTTACATCTGATTGGATGTTTGCAACAACTACCAGTTTCAAATTGTAGTTGTAAAAACATGTTCCTTATGCAGAACAGATCCATTTATTTGCTTATATAATTGTGAAACCTGTTACGTGTCTCCTTGTTTCTCTTTCAGACTCGTATCTCTTACGCCAGGCAGAACTTTAGGGAAGATAGTGAGCCAAACCATCTTGAGGACAGCGAGATGACCCCAAGGTCCTGTCTTGATGAAGACAGTGAGTTGAAGCTACTCACCAGCAGGTGTGAGACAACCTCTGTGCAGTCGCTGCCTCAATCAGTTCGACTTCTTCAGTCTCAACTTAAAGCGGAAAGGCTTGCTTCAGCTCAGCTCCGACTTGAAGTCAAAGATGCAATGAAGATGTCAGAGGACTGCCGTGCGCACCATCATGCCTTAAATCTAGTGTTGATGCATCTATCGTTGACACAACTGAGGTCTACTCAGCTTCTTCAGCTGTTTGGGGGGGCGACCTGGCCAGGCCTAGTGCCTTCTGAAGTGCTCTCAGTTTTGTATATTCTTTTGTCGGCGCGTTTATTTGCACTGGTGGCGAACTTTGATGCCCAGTGGATGTAATATGTGTGATAGCCGTGATAGCCTAGCGTAAGTTGCTTGCTTATTTATTTCCTTGTTGTCTTGTTTATTTGTTTGCTTGTAGTCATTGCAGTTCTTTTTCCGCGATTTGCTAGTGGCTGCAATAACCTATTTTTTAAAACTAGGACACAATAACCATGGGCTAATATTTACTATAGTGACACTGGGCCTCCTACGGGCCGTAGAAACAGTGGGCCTTCTATGGGCCGTAGAAACAATGGGCCTTCTATGGGCCGTAGAAACAATGGGCCTTCTACGGGCCGTATCATCAATGGGCCTTATACGGGCAGTATGATCGATTGGCCAAACATGGGCCAATAACAGGCCGCATTATGGCCGTAAACGGGCTAGAGTTGGAATCGTCCGTTCATGGGCCGACCATAACGGGCCATCGTTAATAGGCCGTATTTGATGACGCTATGAAAACGGCCCAACGTATTAACGGACCACAAACGGGCCGACTGTAACCACGGGCTGAATTTGGCCCACAAGCAGAAAATGACAGTAACGGGCCGTAAGTAAACGAATGCTGGAAATGAGCCCAAGAATAAATGGGCTCTGAGAAGGCCGAAAGATAACATGGGCTGGAAACGGCCCAACGGAATAACGGGCCGTTAATGGGTATAAAGTGATACACTGTTCATTACGGGCCAGTTTCACCACGGGCCGTTAATGGGTGTAAAGTGATACACTGTTCATTACGGGCCAGTTTCACCACGGGCCGTTATAGGCCAAGAGTTACATAGGGCCTCATATGGGCCGAAAGACGTCATGGGCCATACATGGGCCAGAAGTGAAAACGGGCTGGAATCATATTGGATGGCCCAGATGACGCTACTGGGCCTAATTCGGATAGGGCGTAACGGGCCTTGGGTTAGGCTGTAAATGGGCTATATTCGAACAGACCGTTAACAGGCTTTCCATGGGCCGGCCCGCCACCTTTTGACCAAGTCAAACGGGCCGGCCTTTTCACAGGAATGGGCCTCTGTTGGGCCGTGCCACGTGTCGACGTATCATAGGCGCCTTCCGTCCAATGAGTGGTGACATCTGTCCCAACGATGAGCCGACACGTGTTTCCTCCAGCCAATGATGATTTTACACGTGGAAAATCCCCATTGGTCGGGGCTGTTAACGGGTTATCGGATCCAAAACCCGACCCGATAGCTTAACGGCGTTCCGTTACGGTGGATGCCACGTGTCGGTCACCCTTGACGAAAGCACTTCTGTGACGCGCGATTTATCGTCATGGAAGTGGACACTTCCGTGATGATAATTTTGGTAATGTCATGGAACACTTCTACGACGGCACAAGTATGACTATCTTGATTCTATCATAAATTTTTCATGGATGTACATGCATGACAAAAAGGCGACCTACTGTGACAAACACGTATAATCACAGAAGTGTATTCTCTCTGTAGTGCGTGCTGCTATTGGATATACTCTTGATGATCTTAAGGGCATTAGTCCCACCTTATGTCAACACAAAATAAATTTGGAGAAAGACGCCAAACCAGTTATTGATCACCAACAACGGCTAAATTCTAAGATGAAAGAAGTGGTAAGAAAGGAAATATTAAAGCTCCTTGAAGCAGGTATAATTTATCCCGTTGCTGATAGTCAGTGGGTAAGCCCTGTCCATCGTGTCCCTAAGAAGGGAGGTATTACTATCGTTCCTAATGATAAAGATTAGTTGATTCCGCAAAGAATTATTACAGGTTATAGGACGATAATTGATTTCCGCAAATTAAATAAAGCTACTAAAAAGGATCATTACCCTTTACCTTTTATTGATCAAATGCTAGAAACATTATCCAAACATACACACTTTTGCTTTCTAGATGGTTACTCTGGTTTCTCTCAAATACCTGTGTCAGCTGATGATCAAGAAAAGACTACTTTTACTTGCCCTTTCGGTACCTTTGCTTATAGACGTATGCCTTTTGGTTTATGTAATGCACCTGCTACCTTTCAAAGATGCATGATGGCTATATTCTCTGACTTTTGTGAAAAGATATGTGAAGTTTTCATGGATGATTTCTCTGTTTATGGATCCTCTTTTGATGATTGCTTGAGCAACCTTGATCAAGTTTTGTAGAGATGTGAAGAAACTAATCTTGTTTTGAATTGGGAGAAGTGCCACTTTATGGTTAATGAAGGTATTGTCTTGGGGCATAAAATTTCTGAAAGAGGTATTGAAGTTGACAAAGCTAAAGTTGATGCTATTGAAAAGATGCCGTGTCCCAAGGACATCAAAGGTATAAGAAGTTTCCTTGGTCATGCCGGTTTTTATAGGAGGTTCATTAAGGACTTCTAAAAAATTTCCCGGCATCTGACTAACCTATTACAAAAAGATATTCCTTTTGTCTTTGATGATGATTGTGTAGAACCATTTGAAATACTTAAGAAAGTCTTGATTTTTGCACCTATTGTTCAGCCACCTGACTGGAATTTACCCTTTGAATTCATGTGTGATGCTAGTGACTATGCTATAGGTGCTGTTCTAGGACAAAGAGTTGATAAAAAACTAAATGTTATTCAATATGCTAGTAAAACTCTAGATAATGCCCAGATAAATTATGCTACTACTGAAAAGGAATTCTTAGCAGTTGTATTTGCTTGTGATAAGTTCTGACCTTATATTGTTGATTCTAAAGTAACTATTCACACTGATCATGCTGCTATTAAATATCTTATGGAAAATAAAGATGCTAAACCTAGACTTATTAGATGGGTTCTCCTGCCACAAGAATTTGATTTGCATATTATTGATAGAAAGGGAGCTGAGAACCCCGTTGCAGACAACTTGTCTAGGTTAGAAAATGTTCTTGATGACCCACTACCTATTGATGATAGCTTTCCTGATGAACAATTAGCTGTCACAAATGCTTCTCGTACTGCTCCTTGGTATGCTGATTATGCTAATTACATTGTTGCTAAATTTATACCACCTAGTTTCACATACCAACAAAAGAAGAAGTTTTTCTATGATTTAAGACATTACTTCTGGGATAACCCACACCTTTATAAAGAAGGAGTAGATGGTGTTATTAGACGTTGTATACCTGAGCATGAACATGAACATATCTTACGCAAGTGTCACTCCGAAGCTTATGGAGGACACCATGCTGGAGATAGAACTGCACATAAGGTATGGAAATCCGGTTTTTATTGGCCTACTCTCTTCAAGGATGCCCACAAGTTTGTCTTATCTTGTGATGAATGTCAAAGAATTGGTAATATTAGTAGATGTCAATAAATGCCTATGAATTATTCACTTGTTATTGAACCATTTGATGTTTGGGGCTTTGATTATATGGGACTTTTTCCTTCCTCTAATGGGTATACACATATTTTAGTTGCTATTGATTACGTTACTAAGTGGGTAGAAGCTATTCCAACTAGTAGTGCTGATCATAACACCTCTATTAAGATGCTTAAAGAAGTTATTTTTCCGAGGTTTGGAGTCCCTAGATATTTAATGATTGATGGAGGTTCACATTTTATTCATGGTGCCTTCCATAAAATGGTTGCTAAGTATGATGTTAATCATAGAATTGCATCTCCATATCACCCACAGTCTAGTGGCCAAGTAGAACTTAGCAATAGATAGCTTAAATTATTTTTGCAAAAGAATGTTAATAGATCTAGAAAGAATTGGTCCAAGAAACTTGATGATGCATTATGGTCTTATAGAACTGCATATAAAAATCCTATGGGTATGTCTCCATATAAAATGGTTTATGGTAAAGCATGTCACTTACCTCTTGAATTAGAACATAAGGCATATTGGGCTATTAAAGAGCTCAATTATGATTTCAAACTTGCTGGTGAGAAGAGGTTATTTGACATTAGCTCACTTGATGAATGGAGAACCCAGGCCTATGAGAATGCCAAACTGTTTAAAGAAAAAGTTAAAAGATGGCATGATAAAAGGATACAAAAGCGTGAGTTTAATGTAGGTGATTATGTATTGCTATACAACTCTCGTTTAAGATTTTTTGGAGGAAAACTTCTCTCTAAATGGGAAGGTCCGTACGTTATCAAGGAGGTCTATCGTTCTGGTGCCATAAAAATCAACAACTTCGAAGGCACAAATCCGAGGGTGGTAAACGGTCAAAGAATCAAACATTATAACTCGGGTAATCCTATAAATGTTGAAACTAATGTTATTGAAACTGTAACCCCGGAGGAATACATAAGGGAAACTTTCCGGAATGTTTCAGATTCGGAAAAGGAATAGGTATGTGGTATGGTAAGTAAACCGACTCCAAAACAGTTCTAATGGCAATATTTCTCTGTTTTGGAATATATAAAAAATTACGAAAATAAGAAGCAGACCGGAAAGGACACGAGGCTTCCACGAGGGTGGAGTGCGCGGCCTACCCCTTGGGCGCGCCCCCTGCCTCGTGGGCACCTCGTGTGCTCTCCGGACTCCGTTTTCTTGCATGATACTTCTTTTGGTCGGTAAAAATTCATTATATAATCTCCCGAAGGTTTTGACCACCGTATCATGCAAATATCTATTGTCTTTGTTTCGAGCTGTTTTCTGACAGATCTAGGTCGCCATGTCGTCTTCAAGTGCCCCCAAGGATAAGTTCTTCGAGAAGGTCATCAACCCCTACCTCACGGAGGTGCTGCAACACCCTCAAACCATTGAGATGTGTGAAGGGTTGTTGCACATCCGCGATGTTGAGGGACCAAGGAGGACCGGAAGCACGGAAACAAGGCTCGAGGCATTGGAGCAACAAGTTTTCAAGTGTCAGGAGATGGTGGAGCGTGGACTCGAATCCAATCACATAATGATCACGGAGTTCACCAACAACCACAAGCTGGACACCAAGGACATTGGGGAGGCCCTCTTCAAGCTTCATGAGAAAATCGAGCGTCTCCAAGCCCAGATCTATGACCTGCAAAACCAAAACTGTGAGTATGAATATAGATTCAAGAGGATGACTTTGGCTGCAGATTTGAGGATCCCAGAGACTCGATCATCCTTCTATGATGGTGAGCCTATGCCTTGGAAGATGGGCGACAAGCCTACATCATCAACAAGTCCATCTCCTTCACCGACAAAAGAGATATAATCACATGGGTATGGGCACTCCTCTTGGCAACTTCCAAGCTTGGGGGAGTGCCCCGGTATCATATCACCATCACTTTTATCTTTACCGTTTTTCTTAGTTCGATCCTTTTGATAATATCTTGATCTTGTAGAATAAAGTTTTAGTATGATCTAGTTGTGAGTTTTGCTTTATGATCTTTCTATGTAATCGAGTCCGTGAGCTATATATAATAAAGATTAGTGTTGAGTCAAGGGTTTGATTATTTTGCCATGATCTTGAGGGAATAAAATAGCAGAGAAGAAATAAAAAGAAATAAAGAGATCATCCGGATCTTATGGGGAGTAATGAGCTCACATATAAAGAGTATGATGAATAAAAGTTGTTGAGAGTTGACAAACATAGTTTTGGTCATTGTTGCAATTAATAGGAAGTAATAAAGAAAGAGATGTTCACATATAAATATATTATCTTGGACATCTTTTATGATTGTGAGCACTCATTAAAATATGACATGCTAAAGAGTTGATGTTGGACAGGGAAGACAACATAATGGGTTATGTTTTCTTACATCTGAGATAAATTATATTGTCATGGATCATCCAACATGTTGAGCTTGCGTTTCTCTCTCTTGTTAGCCAATTTCTTTGCACCAAGAAGAGATACTACTTGTGCTTCCAAATATCCCTAAACCCAGTTTTGCCATGAGAGTCCACCATATCTGCCTATGGATTGAGTAAGATCCATCAAGTAAGTTGTCATCGGTGCAAGCAATAAAAAATGCTCTCTAAATATGTATGACTTATTAATGTGGAGAAAATAAGCTTCATACGGTCTTGTGACATGGAAGAAATAAAAGCGACGGACTGCATAATAAATGTCCATATCACAAGTGGCAATATAAAGTGACGTTCTTTTGCATTAAGATTTCGTGCATCCAACCATAAAAGCGCATGTGTCGGTGGAACGACACCTATGGGATCACAAGAATCTACTACGGTTTGCGGCGCGGGGTCGTGAGAAGAGCGGATCAAACAGATAGCACACGGTTCGTTTATCCAGGTTCGGGCCGTGGGGATGCGTAAAACCCTACTCCTGCTTTGGTGGGTTGTATATCTGTGTTCTTGAGCTAGCTATGGGGTGTGAGGAGCTCCAAAAAGCCGAATCCTCCTCCTGGTCCCCTCGGGCCTCCTTTTATAGGAAAGGGGTTGCCACAGTGGCACACAGGAGGTGGAAAAAGGGTACAGTGATGTGAGGTTATCCCTCACATTACATGACAAGGCGCATTTAATGTGTCTTGCCCAGGTGTCCTTGCTTTATCGGGGACGGGGGAGAGACCCGTCTCGTCCATCACCGCTCCTTCTCGTGTCGACACGCGCCCTGGCTAGCGGCGCCCGCGGTGCCATGTAGGCAGGCAGGCAGCTGCGGTGGCGCAGTGGTCGGTCTCCACAAAGATCTGCATGCCGCCACGCAGGTGCCTGCCCAGATGGTTGGGTCGGCAGCTGCATGCGAAAGGTGGTAGAGGTTTGACTGGAGTGGGCCTGATGGTGGCCCTACGGGTGTTCTTCGCAAGGGCCTTGCCGGGGCCCCGGCAAGGGTCTTGCCGTGGCGCCTGCTGTCTTACCCGGCAAGGCTTTTGCCGGGGGCCTTGTGGTCCTCCTTGGCTGGGATCCCACCAGGGATCATCATCTTCTAAAGGGTGTATCTGATCTTGAATTTTTTCACAAAGATCTGCAAGCCACCACGGGGATGTCTCCCGAATCCTTGCCCCATGGGGGCAGTGGACTCAAGGGTGACTCACTCCGTAGGTGTGGGGCGAGCTGCCACGGCAAGGGTCTTGCCGGGTTTGCTAAAACCGCCTCCAGGCAAGGATCTTGCCGGGCGGGGGTCCGCTTCGTCCCCTTTTCTCTTTGTGGTATTGATCTTGGTGTCGTTCTGCTTCTTCTGAGCTTCGGCCTTACCTTGGCTCACCTCCCTTGCCTTGCTCAGGGTGATGGTGCCCATGGCTCAGACTGCCCGTGCACAGTTATAGGGGTACAAAAAGTGTACTCCTCTTTTTGTACACCGACAGGAGCCCCCGGGCCTGGGCCACACGTAAGCGCAACCGCGTCGTTGGGCTAGGCCCAAAAACGGTGCGTGGGCAAGCAAGGCGGTTTTTACCGCGGTAAGTCTCTTCGCGCGCTGCGCTTCCCATGCTTCCCGCGCATGGCGCGGCGTGGGGAGGCATGTGTGACGTGGGCGGCATGCGTGGGGCTGAGCTCTGCATGCATGCGTCATGTCATAGTAAAGGGGGCGGTTCGCGGCTTCCCCATAAACGGAGGGAGGCCTGGAGGCGCGGCCCATTTACTGAACGGGGCGAAGGTGTGGTCTTCAAGGCGTCCACTCCCCACGATCATGGGGTGGGGAGAGGTCGCCTCACCCGTCGCCTCGGTCCTGCACGCCTGCCACGTGGCTCTCATGCGCTTGGGGTGGTGAACGGTGGAGGCGGGAAACCGGGCCGCCGCGGGCTGGGGCGGCGGGTCGGTCCCAGTTTCCTTGCGCCTTCGCGTCTTGAATGCTGAGCGGGCGGCTGAGCCGAGCCCCCACCCCGTTCCTTTATAAAGAGCGGAGGGGGGATGGCAATCCCGCATTCCTTCATCTCCTCTTCCTTCAGCTTTTGCTCCCCCCTTCCATCCGTCATGGAGAGAGGGAATCCTGGTCCTTCAACGGTGGCGGCGAGGGTCACCGCTCGACAACGCGTCCCTCCTTCTCCCACACCCGCGGTGGCAGAGCCAGCCGCGAGGGGAAGGGGGAGGGGGCGAGGCCGAGGCGCTCGGGGAAGAGGAGGATGGGGCGGCCCACCGGCCTCGCCTCCGCCAGCAGTTCCTCCCCCCGTGGAGGGCCACTTTGGGGATGACCCTTGCGAGTTCTTCGTCAGGCTACGCCGGCCGCCTCGCCGTCGCCTTCGTCTCCCGACTCCATTCGCGCGGGAGATGGAGCTGGATCCGCCGGAGTCGTTATGGCTGCACATGAGGGGCTGCGTGATCAGTGGCACGCGGGCCCGCGTCGATTTCCCCGCCCCTCACGTGATGTATCTCCGTCGGGGATGGAAGACGTTTGCCCATATCCACACGCTTGACGGAGGGGCTCACTCTCCATTTTAAGCTGATGGAGGGTGGCCTTCTCTCCGTCAAGGTCTTCGGGTGCTTTGGGACCCGTGCAAGGTGCTGCGTGGAGAGCTCTTCTGATAGTGAAGACTCCTCCTCGGGCGGGAGTGACGAGGAGGACAGCGGCAGCGACGACGAGGGTAGTAGGCGGCAGGATGACGGGTCCGATTAGGTGTCGGGTGCCGCTCCGTGCGGCACCGGCGACCCCATCATCCGCGTCGCCGGCTCCCTGAACTTCTCGGGGTCGTCTCCTTGGGCGGCTGGCGTTGGGAGGCTGCGGAAGAGGAAGAGGGCGGGCGGCAAGGCCGTCAAGTCGGAGTACGCGGGCACCGACGCCTTCGACGCGTGCTGACGTCCTGCCGCCTCGTCTTCGAGCTCTGCTTCCGGCGCCGCCATCACCATCCAGCCTTCGGACGGCCACCGAGATGTTCTCTTGGTGTCTTCTGCCACCCGTAGCTCGCCTAGGCGCTCCTTTTGCCCTTTTCGCCTCCTTGACCTGCCTCCTGAGGAGAGGGACAAGAAAGGGATTACGGGCACCTTATCTCTTTTTAGTTTGTAAGCCTTCGGGCCTTAGCTGAATTTAAAACTTGTAATCCCATCATTCATGTTTTTCATTCCCTATGGACTGTACCTGAGTGGAATGTTTTTAATGAAAAAGGGATGCTTGCCGGGTCATTTGTTTGTGGGTAGAACCCACGACAAGGAGTAAATCCTTGATATCCTTAAGATAAACATTTCCTTGCCCGGCAACAGGCCTTGCCGTCTCCCCACTTCGCTCGACCTTTCTCACACCTTTGGCGGAGGCAGGGATGAGGTGGGTTCAGGCTCCTTGTTTCATCCTCTCGCTGCCGCGACTACGACCAAACCTGGCCCCAGGAACGAGCCCTAGGGCCTAGAGTTAGGGGAGCACGGTAGCTTTAGGAAAAACAAGGTTTCACATACCTCAGTCCATAAGGGAATGCATGATAAGGGATGAAGAACTTATCTGAAGCTGTAGCCCCCGGCAACTCTGGTTTGCCGTGGGTGAATCTTTGCTCTTGCAGCCCCCGGCAATACTGGCTTGCCGGGGTCTAGATGCTGGTCTGTCCCTCTTCTCTTTTTCGTCCTCAAGTGATCCGGCAAGGATATCCTGTGAGTCCTGCGAACCAAAGAAGACGAAAGAACGGCAAAGAGACGCACACTCGACCTCTAAGCTAGGGGTTAGTCGCCGCTAAGCACTATCAACCCTAACCAAGGACGAGACTCGACCTAGCATGCATGCTATAACTTAGGGCGCCAGTGCTTCATTTACTTGTGCTCAGGGTCTGCGCCTGGCTTTGTACAAAGGGTTACATGCATCATCGGCAATGCTTGTACAAAAGGTGGCTTGTCGGGGGGCCGGCAAGCCGCGCCTCACGGGTAAAACTTGCGAAGATGCTCAATGTTCCAGGAGTTACTCACCGGAACGGCATCTTCGGTCTCCAGGCGGACTGCGCGGGCCTGGTGACTCGTATTACCCGATAAGGGCCTTCCCACTTTGGCGTCAACTTGTTGGAATTCTTGGCCGATTGAACGCGCCGAAGACAAGGTCGCCTTCCTCAAGGCTTCGGGCATGAACCTTGCGGCTATGGTAGCGGCGCAAGGCTTGCTGGTAGCGTGCTGCTCTCACAGCCGCCCGAAGACGATCTTCCTCAAGGAGCATTGCGTCATCTTGCCGCAGTTGCTCTTGCTCAAGCTCATCATAAGCGAGCACTCGAGGTGACCCGTATATGAGTTCAGTGGGGAGAACTGCTTCTGCCCCGTATACCAGGGCAAAGGGTGTCTGGCCGGTGGCTCGATTTGGTGTCGTCCTGATCGACCAAAGAACCTCGGCAACTCATCAATCCAGCGCCTTCCACTCTTGTGCAGCCTGTCAAAGGTCTTGGTCCTTAAGCCTCAGTACTTCAGCGTTTTCCCTCTCAGCTTGACCATTGCTTCGTGGGTGAGCAACGGAAGCGAAACAGACTTTGCTGCCGAGGTCTTGGATATATTGCATGAAGGTGCGGCTTGTGAACTGTGTGCCATTGTCGGTGATGACCCTGTTGGGTACACCAAAACGGCACACTAGTCCCTTGAAGAACTTGACGGCTGACTGAGCTGTGACCTTCCTCACTGCCTCCACCTCCGGCCACTTTGTGAACTTGTCGATTGCAACGTACAAGTACTCAAAGCCCCCGACAGCGCGGGGGAAAGGGCCCAGTATGTCGAGCCCCCAGACCGAGAAGGGCCAGGAGAGAGGAATGGTTTGAAGGGCTTGAGCTGGCTGATGAAGCTTCTTTGAATGGAACTGACACGCTTCACACCTGGTGACTAGTGTCGTCGCATCCTGGAGGGCGGTGGGCCAGAAGAACCTTGCCGAAATGCCTTGCCGGCAAGGGCCCTTGACCCGATGTGGGATCCACATATGCCTCCGTGTATCTCCGCCAACAGCTCCAGTCCTTCCTCCCGAGGGATACACTTCAATTTCACACCGTTCGGCCTCTTTCTGTACAGGACGTCATCGACGAACTGGTACATGGTAGAGCGACGGGCTACTTTTTCCGCTTCTTCCTGCTCTTCAGGAAGTTCCCCTGTTTGGAGGAATCGGACGGTATGCTGTGCCCACGCTGGAGCCTGGGGCTCGACGGCGAGGACTAAAGGCATTTCCTCCGCTATAGGAGCGGCTGTCTCGACGGCAAGAGCTTGACGCTCCGCCGGAGCTAGCCGTCCCGTGGCGGGCTCAGTGTCCCCGGCAACATCCTTGCCGGCGGCTCCGGGGAGCTCGGCGGGAAAGTACTTGCCGGGTCCTGATTTCCTCCTCTTGTTCTGCTCTGTTGATGGATCAACGGATGGCTGAGTTAGCTGGAGCACAAAGGTACCTGGTTCCACAGGTAGCTTGAGGGCAGCGCGTTTTGACAGGTAATCGGCGATATCGTTCTCCGCTCGGGGAACGTATTCAGCCTGTATACCGTCGAAACGCTCTTCCAGCTTTCTCACTTCATCGACGTAGGCCTTCATCAACGGGCTCTGGTAGTCCTTGTTGACTTGCTTGACGACGAGCTGCGAGTCGCCCCTGACGATGAGCTTCTTGATTCCGAGGTCCGCCGCGATCCTAAGACCGGCAAGCAGCCCTTCGTACTCTGCCGTATTGTTTGTTGACACCTCCCTGGGGAAGTGCATCTGGATCACGTACTTGAGGTGCTCTCCGGTGGGCGCGACAAGCAGTACGCCAGCCCCGGCCCGTGTAAGGAGAAAGCTCCATCAAAGTACATGATCCAACTGCAACTTGCCTCCTTGCCGGGGAGAGCAGTCTCTTGGGCTTCTTCGTCAGGCGTTGCGGTCCATTCTGCAATGAACTCCGCCAGGACTCGGCTCTGAATCGTCGAAGTACTTTCAAACTTGAGGCCAAAGCTGGACAGCTCCAGTGCCCATTCCACAATTCTTCCCGTTGCATCTGGATTGTGCAATATCCGTTGCAGAGGGAGGCGAGTGACGACAGTGATCTCGTGTGCCTGGAAGTAGTGACGCAGCTTCCTCGAGGCCATAAGAAGGCCGAAGAGCAGTTTCTGCACGCCGGAGTACCTTGATCTAGCTCCCTGCAGGAGGGAACTAACAAAGTAGACCGGGTGCTGCATCATTTTCTTCTTCGGCGGCACTTCAACTGGCTGTGTCGTCTCTGCATTGGTGGTGTCGGGCTCTGTCGCTGCCATTACCTCATCGTCATCCTCTCTCTGCGCCACTAGTGCGGTGCTGACCACCTGGTTCATTGCCGCCAGGTATAGTAGCAACGGCTCCTGTGGTCTAGGCGCAACTAGTGTTGGCGCGGAGGAGAGGTACTTCTTCAAATCTTGCAATGCTGCTTCGGCTTTTGGCGTCCACTCCATCGGGCCCGCCTTTTCAGGATCTTGAAAAAGGGAAGGGCGCGCTCGGCAGACTTGGAAATGAATCTGCCCATGGCGGCGAAGCAACCAGCAAGCCGACGCACATCCTTGATTCGCTTGGGTGCTTCAATATGCTCTATAGCTTTGATCTTATCCGGATTGGCCTCTATCCCACGTTGTGATACAAAGAACCAGAGAAGCTTGCCGGACGGGACGCCAAAGATGCACTTCTCAGGGTTCAGCTTGAGGTTGATCTTGCGTAGGTTTGCAAATGTTTCTTGCAAATCCGGTATGAGGGTTGCCCTGTCCTTGGTTTTGACCACTATGTCATCCATATAAGCTTCCATATTTCTATGGAGCCGGGGTTCAAAACCAATCTGGACTGCCCTTGCATACGTCGAACCAGCAATCTTCAGCCCGAAAGGCATTCACATGAAACAATACGTACCACATGGGGTGATGAATCTTGTTTTCTCTTCGTCTTCTCTTGTCATGAAGATCTGGTGGTAGCCGGAGTAGGCATCGAGGAATGACAACAGATCACACCCAGCTGTGGATTCAACAATCTGGTCGATGTGCGGCAATGGGAAGGGGTCCTTAGGACAAGCCTTATTGATATCTGTGTAATCAATACACAGCCTGCACTTCCCATTAGCCTTGCGCACTACGACCGGATTGGCCAACCACGCTGGATGGAGCACTCCTCTTACCAAACCCGCTGCTTCCAGCTTCCGGATCTCCTCTGGATGAACTCTTGTCGTTCCAAAGCTTGCTTTCTGACCTTCTGCTTGACGGGCCGCGCATGGGACAGTGTTGGAAATATGCCCTAGAGGCAATAATAAAAGTATTATTATTATATTTCTTTGTTCATGATAATTGTCTTTATTCATGCTATAACTGTATTATCCGGAAATCGTAATACACGTGTGAATACATAGACCATAATATGTCCCTAGTAAGCCTCTAGTTGACTAGCTCGTTGATCAACAGATAGTCATGGTTTCCTGGCTATGGACATTGGATGTCATTGATAACGGGATCACATCATTAGGAGAATGATGTGATGGACAAGACCTAATCCTAAGCATAGCACAAGATCGTGTAGTTCGTTTGCTAGAGCTTTTCCAATGTCAAGTATCTTTTCCTTTGACCATGAGATCGTGTAACTCCCGGATACCGTAAGAGTGCTTTGGGTGTATCAAACGTCACAACGTAACTGGGTGACTATAAAGGTGCACTACAGGTATTTCCGAAAGTGTCTGTTGGGTTGACACGGATCGAGACTGGGATTTGTCACTCCATATAACGGAGAGGTATCACTGGGCCCACTCGGTAATGCATCATCATTATGAGCTCAAGGTGACCAAGTGGTTGATCACGGGATCATGCATTACGGTACGAGTAAAGTGACTTGCCGGTAACGAGACTGAACAAGGTATTGGGATACCGACGATCGAGTCTCGGGCAAGTAACATACCGATTGACAAAGGGAATTGTATACGGGGTTGTTTAATCCTCGACATCGTGGTTCATCTGATGAGATCATCGTGGAGCATGTGGGAGCCAACATGGGTATCCAGATCCCGCTGTTGGTTATTGACCGGAGAGTCGTCCCGGTCATGTCTGCATGTCTCCCGAACCCGTAGGGTCTACACACTTAAGGTTCGGTGACGCTATGGTTGTGAAGATATGTATATGCAGTAACCCGAATGTTGTTCGGAGTCTCGGATGAGATCCCGGACGTCACGAGGAGTTCCGGAATGGTCCGGAGGTAAAGAATTATATATAGGAAGTGCAGTTTCGGCCATCGGGACAAGTTTCGGGGTTATCGGTATTGTACCGGGACCACCGGAAGGGTCCCGGGGCCCACCGGGTGGGGCCACCTATCCCGGGGGGCCACATGGGCTGTAGGGTGCGCCTTGGCCTAGATGGGAAGGGCACCAGCCCCAAAAGCCCATGCGCCTAGGTTTCCACAAAAGGGAAGAGTCCCAATGGTGGAAGGCACCTAGGTGCCTTGGGGAGGGAAACCTCCCTTGGCCGCCCCTAGGAGATTGGATCTCCTAGGCTGGCGCACGCCCCCCTTGGCCCTCCTATATATAGTTGAGAGAGGGAGGACTTCATACCTCAGCCTTTGGTGCTTCCCTCTCCCCTGTTACATCTCTCCTCTGATAGACAGCGAAGCCCTGCTACTATGACGCCCTGCATCCACCACCACGCCGTCGTGCTGCTGGATCTTCATCAACCTCTCTTCCCCCCTTGCTGGATCAAGAAAGGAGGAGACATCATCCGTTCCGTACGTGTGTTGAACGCGGAGGCACCGTCCGTTCGGTGCTTGATCATCGGTGATTTGAATCACGTCGTGTTCGACTACATCATCCCCGTTCTTTGAACGCTTCCGCTCGCGATCTACAAGGTACGTAGATGCATCTAATCACTCGTTGCTAGATGAACTCCTAGACGGATCTTGGTGAAACCGTAGGAAAAATTTTGTTTTCTGCAACGTTCCCCGACAGTGGCATCATGAGCTAGGTCTATGCGTAGTTCTCTTGCACGAGTAGAACACAAAGTAGTTGTGGGCGTTGATTTTGTTCAATATGCTTGCCGTTACTAGTCTTATCTTGATTCGGCGGCATCGTGGGATGAAGCGGCCCGGACCGACCTTACACGTACTCTTACGTGAGACAGGTTCCACCGACTGACATGCACTAGTTGCATAAGGTGGCCAGCGGGTGTCTGTCTCTCCTACTTTAGTCGGATCGGATTCGATGAAAAGGGTCCTTATGAAGGGTAAATAGCAATTGGCATATCACGTTGTGGTCTTTGCGTAGGTAAGAAACGTTCTTGCTAGAAACCCATAGCAGCCACGTAAAACATGCAAACAACAATTAGAGGACGTCTAACTTGTTTTTGCAGGGTATGCTATGTGATGTGATATGGCCAAAAGGATGTGATGAATGATATATGTGATGTATGAGATTGATCATGTTCTTGTACAAGGAATCACGACTTATACATGTCGATGAGTATGACGGTGACAGGATGATCATGGAAGCCCCAAGATGGATATCAAAGGAGCTATGTGATATTGGCCATATCATGTCACTATTATTATTTGATTACATGTGATGTTTATCATGTTTTGCATCTTGTTTACTTAAAACGACGGTAGTAAATAAGATGATCCCTTGCAAAAATTTCAAGAAGTGTTCTCCCCTAACTGTGCACCGTTGCTACAGTTCGTCGCTTCGAAGCACCACGTGTTAATCGGGTGTGATAGATCCTTTCGTTCACATACAACGGGTGTAAGAAGTTTTACACATGCAAAAACACTTAGGGTTAACTTGACGAGCCTAAGCATGTGAAGACATGGCCTCGGAACACAGAGACCGAAAGGTCGAACACGAGTCGTATGGAAGATACGATCAACATGGAGATGTTCACCGACGATGACTAGTCCGTCTCACGTGTTAATCGGACACGGATTAGTTGACTTGAATCGTGTAGCACTTAGATGACTAGAGGGATGTCTAATCTGAGTGGGAGTTCATTAATAATTTGATTAGATGAACTTGATTATCATGAACTTAGTCTAAAATCTTTACAATATGTCATGTAGATCAAATGGCCAACGTTGTATTCAATTTCAACGCGTTCCTAGAGAAAACCAAGCTGAAAGACGATGGCAGCAACTATACGGACTGGGTCCGGAACCTGAGGATCATCCTCATAGCTGCCAAGAAAGATTATGTCCTACAAGCACCGCTAGGTGATCCACCCGTCCCACAGAACCAAGACGCTATGAACGCTTGGCAGACACGTACTGATGACTACTCCCTCGTTCAGTGCGGCATGCTTTATAGCTTAGAGCCGGGGCTCCAAAAGCGTTTTGAGAGACATGGAGCATATGAGATGTTCGAAGAGCTAAAAATGGTTTTTCAAGCTCATGCCCGGATCGAGAGATACGAAGTCTCCGATAAATTCTTCAGCTGTAAGATGGAGGAAAATAGTTCTGTCAGTGAGCACATACTCACTATGTCTGGGTTGCATAACCGCTTGACTCAGCTGGGAGTTAATCTCCCGGATGACACGGTCATTGACAGAATCCTCCAGTCGCTTCCACCAAGCTACAAGAGCTTTGTGATGAACTTCAATATGCAGGGGATGGTAAAGACCATTCCTGAAGTATTTGCTATGCTGAAATCAGCAGAGGTAGAAGTCAAGAAGGAACATCAAGTGTTGATGATGAATAAAACCACTAAGTTCAAGAAGGGCAAGGGTAAAAAGAACTTCAAGAAGGACGGCAAGGAAGTTGCTGCGCCCGGCAAGCAAGCTGTCGGGAAGAAGTCAAAGAATGGACCCAAGCCTGAGACAGAGTGCTTTTATAGCAAAGGGAAGGGTCACTGGAAGCGGAACTGTCCTAAATACTTAGCGGATAAGAAGGCCGGCAACACCAAAGGTATATTTGATATACATGTGATTGATGTGTACCTTACCAGTACTCGTAGTAACTCCTAGGTATTTGATACCGGTGTCGTTGCTCATATTTTTAACACACAGCAGGAGCTGCGGAATAAGCGGAAACTGGCAAAGGACGAGGTGACGATGCGCGTCGGGAATGGTTCCAAGGTCAATGTGATCGCCGTCGGCACGCTACCTCTACATTTACCTTCGGGATTAGTTTTAAACCTCAATAATTGTTATTTAGTGCCAGCTTTGAGCATTAACATTGTATCAGGATCTCGTTTAATACGAGATGGCTACTCATTTAAATCCGAGAATAATGGTTGTTCTATTTATATGAGAGATATGTTTTATGGTCATGCTCCGATGGTCAATGGTTTATTCTTAATGAATCTCGAGCGTATTACTACACATATTCATAGTGTGAGTACCAAAAGATGTAAAGTTGATAATGATAGTCCCACATACTTGTGGCACTGCCGCCTTGGTCACATAGGTGTCAAACGCATGAAGAAGCTCCATGCAGATGGACTTTTAGAGTCTCTTGATTATGAATCATTTGACACGTGCGAACCATGCCTCATGGGAAAAATGACCAAGACTCCGTTCTCAGGAACAATGGAGCGAGCAACCAACTTATTGGAAATCATACATACTGATGTGTGCGGTCCAATGAGTGTTGAGGCTCGCGGTGGCTATCGTTATGTTCTCACCCTCACTGATGACTTAAGTAGATATGGGTATGTTCTACTTAATGAAACACAAGTCTGAAACCTTTGAAAAGTTCAAGGAATTTCAGAGTGAAGTTGAGAATCAACGTGACAGGAAAATCAAGTTTCTACGATCAGATCGTGGAGGAGAATACTTGAGTCACGAATTTGGCACACACTTAAGGAAATGTGGAATAGTTTCACAACTCACGCCGCCTGGAACACCTCAGCGTAACGGTGTGTCCGAACGTCGTAATCGCACTCTATTGGATATGGTGCGGTCTATGATGTCTCTTGCCGATTTACCGCTATCATTTTGGGGATACGCTCTAGAGACAGCTACATTCACTTTAAATAGGGCTCCGTCAAAATCCATTGAGACGACAACCGTATGAATTATGTTTTGGGAAGAAACCTAAAGCTGTCGTTTTTATAAGTTTGGGGATGCGATGCTTATGTCAAGAAACTTCAACCTGAAAAGCTCGAACCCAAGTCGAAAAATGCGTCTTCATAGGATACCTAAAGAAACTATTGGGGTATACCTTCTACCTCAGAATCCGAAGGCAAGATCTTTTGTTGCCAAGAACGGAATCTTTCCTGGAGAAGAGTTTCTCTCGAAAGAAGTAAGTGGGAGGGAAAGTAGAACTTGATGAGGTATTACTTGACAGGAAAATGGCGGCAACTCAAGAAAATGTTTCCTGAGGTGCCTGCACCGACTAGAGAGGAAGTTTATTGATGATGATCAAGATACTTCTTCAGATCAAGCTCCTACTGAGTTCGAAGGTCCACAAGGACACGTCCGCACCAGAGTGGTACGGCAACCCTGTCTTGGAAATCATGTTTGTTAAGACAACGGTGACCTTCGAACTATGAAAGAAGCGATGGCGGGCCCGGATTCCGACAAATGGCTAGAAGCCATGAATCCGAGATAGGAATCCATGTATGAAAACAAAGTATGGACTTTGACTGGACTTGCCCGTTGAGGCGAGCCATAGAAAATAAATGGATCTTTAAGAAAGAAGACAGACGCGGATGGTAATGTGACCATCTATAAAGCTCGACTTGTCGCTAAGGGTTATCGACAAGTTCAAGGGGTTGACTACGATGAGACTTTCTCACCGGTAGCGAAGCTAAAGTCCGTCCGAATCATGTTAGCAATTGCCGCATTCTACGATTATGAGATATGGCAAATGGACGTCAAAATGGCATTCCTTAATGGTTTCCTTAAGGAAGAATTGTATATGATGCAGCCGGAAGGTTTTGTCGATCCTAAGAATGCTGACAAGGTGTGCAAGCTCCAACGCTCGATTTATGGGCTGGTGCAAGCATCTCGGAGGTGGAACATTCGCTTTGATGAGATGATCAAAGCGTTTGGGTTTACGCAGACTTATGGAGAAGCCTGCGTTTACAAGAAAGTGAGTGGGAGCTCTGTAGCATTTCTCATACTATATGTAGATGACATACTTTTGATGGGAAATGATATAGAACTCTTGGACAGCATCAAGGCCTACTTGAATAAGAGTTTTTCAATGAAGGGGG
>NC_053027.1:465894574-465914570 GCF_003073215.2 Triticum urartu
CATTAACAAACCTCATGACCCGCTTTTGCGCGGGTGAGGACAGCTGGCTAGCCAGATGCAGCACCAGCGACCCCAGTACATCTGAAGTTAGAGATGGAAACGGGAAATCATGGCGCAACAGCAATAACAAACGCCGGAATAAAGAAGACAGCACGAAGGGCACGGCAGTAAATGCCGGATTCAAAAGCTCCCGGCCAGGTCAAAAGCCGCCCACTAAAGGCACCAGGGATGAACCCGTCCAGCCTCAACAAAATTCTGGACCAGGTATGTCAGATACATAGTACCCCTAGCAACCGCTAATCATACCCACAGAGAATGTTGGGTCTTCAAGCAGTCCGGCAAGCTCAACGCCGTACACAAGGGGGAGGATACACCAAGTGAAGACGAGGACGAGCCTCCCAAGCAAGACACTGGGGAACAAAAGAAATTCCCACCAGAAGTCAAAACAGTAAACGTACTACACATGATCAAGGGAAAAAACAATGCGGCACCCCCAGGAAAATATACCCAAGTGCCTGTCACCGCGAAGTCCTGCCAATGGTCATCTCAACCGATCACTTTCGACCATCGCGATTACTCAGCAAGTATCCGACACGCAGGATGGGCTGCCCTGGTATTAGACCCAGTAATTGGCGGATATCACTTCACAAGAGTCTTGATGGACGGCGGCAGTAGCCTAAACCTAATATATCAGGATACATCCGCGGGATGGGGTTAGACCCAACACAAATTCGCCATAGCAATACTACCTTTAAAGGAGTAACGCCAGGCCCAGGGGCTCGTTGTACGGGCTCCCTCCTACTACAAGTTATATTCGGCTC
Organism: Triticum urartu; assembly: GCF_003073215.2. Lineage (NCBI taxonomy): Eukaryota > Viridiplantae > Streptophyta > Magnoliopsida > Poales > Poaceae > Triticum > Triticum urartu. The sequence continues at coordinate 465,895,396 of NC_053027.1, forward strand.
CCCCGATAACTTCCGTCGCGAGCATTTAACCTTCCACATCGCTCCGTTTCAAAGTGGCTATCAAGCACTGCTCGGGCGCGAAGCTTTCGCTCGCTTTAATGCAATACCACACTACGCCTCCCTCACACTCAAGATGCCCGGTCCACGTGGCATCATTTCAGTGCACGGAAATATCAAGCGATCTCTGCGCGCCGAAGAGAGTGAGGCTGCCTTGGCAGCCAACACTAAAGGCGCCCGGACTAGCCAAAGCGCCCCATAGTCGTCAAGACCTCAGACACAACTAATCGAGTCCGGCGCCGCTACTTATACCGAATAAATGGTCACACCCCTATCATATACAAGGGGCTCAACGCGCGCAGACATGTGGCCATTCCTCCTCATCTTGAATTATGCATAGTTTCTTTAACTATCTTTTTGCACGACAACCTTTTTCACCTAAATTCCTCTCTTTTACAGACGATCATCGTGCCACACCCGTCCAGGATACGGCACAACGGAGACACAGGCGCAGACGTGCAGCAGGGACCCGCTCCAAGGATTCTTTTTAGATTAAGACCCTGCGTAAACCTTTTTTACTGTCTCTTGTTGATACATATCCACCGTTGAGAAGGATGCTGACGTCTTGGCATGTGGCCACGCCAGACCAATGCACGTACCTGGACATAAGGGGCTTCTTACAAGCCATTATTTAGGCCCGGTTTATACCACAAAGACCGAATACCTTAGGGAGTGTTCGGCGTCGCGAGTTTGGCCCTATATGCATCAGCTCCGAATCATTGTCTTTGGTCAAATGTTGGGTTTGCCCGGCTCCTGTGTTTTGGTGCCTTACGTTCCACTTTACCGGCTAAGGTAGCACCAGGAGAACTACTGCGATTGTGCCCTGGTTCATCCGGACGAGCACCTCAGTAGAGAAAGCCGAAAACTGACTGTCATGATCTAGCGCGAGACTGGTCAACCACTCGATGACCCATGGGAATGTTAGAATTTCCCCCGCCTTAATGAAGGGCCGCTTTCCGGCCAGGCATATATGCACCCCGGGATCGGGAGAGTGCGGAGCCACCAGGGGCTATCTAGTAGCCCCACTGTCAAACTCCTATGGCTAAGTGAAAGTGTTAAAGCATTATAGTCCGGTTGCCTCGCTCGCTCCGCTATCACCTCCTTAATAGGACTAAGACGTTGGGTCAAGTGTGAACGTGTGTTTCTGCAAACACCTCCGCATTATATGCGTGGGGGTTGAAGCCGACGACTGCAATCTTTCAGGTTATACACATGTATACATAAACGGCCGCCCAGGAGGCATCACAATACTTTCAGGCAAAAGTATAAAAGTAGCCTTATGAAAATTTATAAAAGCATGTCATTCAAACATAATATTTTTTGAGCACTGGGTCTCTATCAAACGAGCACCCTCAAGAACTTCCTCAAAGTAGTGCTCAGCAGCCCTTCGACCTATGGCCGAATCCTGTGCTGCAACAGTGGTAGCATCCATCTCTACCCAGTATGCTTTAGCACGGGCAAAGGCCATTCATGCGCCTTCTATGCACGCCGACCTCTTCATCGCATTTATGCGCAGCACCACGTCAAGGAACTGCTGCACCAAGATGAAATAGCTGCTCGTTTTTGACCTTTCCGGCCATAGCTGATCCACAACAGACCTCATGGAGAGTCCGGACAACCTATTTAGTTCGGCCCATTCGGCTAATTGGTCCATCAATGAAAGCGGACGCTCGGGAGAAAGGAATTGTTTCCAAAACAGTTGGTCTACTTCACGGTCCGTCTGACTCTGGAAGTACTTGGCCGCATCAGTAGCGCTCGCCGCCAAATCCATATACACATCTTCCGAACTCCACAGCCGATCCAGAGGGGCATACCGCGGATCTCCGAACTTCCTCTGCAGCATAAAGGATTTCCCGGCTACAATATCCCCGGCTTCCCGCAGCTCCTCCTTCTTTGCCCTCATTGCAGAGCAGAGGTCTTTTCCCGTTGCAGCAGCCTTCTCAAAGTATGATACCTTCGCCTGGTTTTCCTTTTCAATAACCTGGCAACGGTCGGTGTCGGCTTTTAATTCTATGGCCATCTTGGCCATCTTATCTCGGCTCTCGCCATGCGCGGCCTTCTTGGCTTGCAACTCTTCGGCCGCCTTCAAAGGAGCCGCATTACCCAACCTCGCTTGTTCCTTGGCTCGGGCAAGTTCTGCCCGCAAGGCTTCAACAGTGGCAGCTCCATCTGCAGTCACAACACATTAAAGATACTGGCATCATGCTGCTCTTCCTATGTGGCGTTTACCAGATAATGACACTTACCTTGGGCCTCGTCAAGCCTTTTGTTAACAAGCTCGATGTCGGCGTCTGCCGCATCCAACTGCCATTCTAAATGGGCAAACTCGCGAGCCCGGCTAGCCACCGGAGCTTCCATCACCTGCACATAAAGGCAGTATGGTTATTACCTGGGAATATGATCCTCTGTTCGTCGTCGTTTCCGACGACGACCAGAGTCTCAGGGGCTACTATCTACACAGGGCACACCTAGTATGTGCAGGACTATCACACATTATTTTACGTACCTCAAAGCCTGTAAGTAGACTCATAAAAGCTTTATGCAATCCACTTTAGGCGGACGAGATTCTCTCCATCACCGTATTCATCAGCACACAGTGTTCATCTGATATGGCCGCTCGCCCCACCAAATCCCTCAAAACATCTGACCGCACACTAGACGGTGCCGGACTCGTTTGTCTGCTCTCTTCGGGAGCCGGACACTGGGAACTTCGGGGGTCGACGGGATTATCTTCTGGCCTTGCTGGACTCGGAGAGGCCCTCCACGACGACACTTCAGGGTCGCCCGCTTCCGAAGCGGAGGAGTCCGGAGGAGGCGTTTCGCTCTCCATCATCTCTGGAAGAAGATCCCCCGAAGACGAGCTCATTTGAGAGGGGCTAAGGCCCGAACTGCAAAGATACATGCAGTGGTTATCTTCTCAGAAGAAAAGACGACATATTTGTACTATTAAGGTATTTTGGGTCACTTACGACTCGTGGGAGAATTGATCCCCCCGTGGACTTTGTACGGCAACCGCACCCCTCGGGGTAGGACCCTCTGTGGGAGACTTCTTCTCCCATTTGGAAGCTTCGGCTTCCGAATCCCCAGACGCAATCTTTTTCCTCTTCTGGTCATCTTCCTTCATGGAGACGCTCGCTCCCTCGGCTAGAGCAGCCAGTGTTTGGGGCCCGCGACCGCCCGCATTTTCCTTCAAGGGTTCCGGGCAAGGTGCGGTTTGGAGCATCTTTTCCAATATCGGATTTTCCAAACCCTCAGGGAGGGGGACCGAGCACCGAATCAACTTCGCCTTGGTTAGCCAGTCCTGGTCAAAAAGCGAACTCTCAGAAATAACTTCGCATCAAAGGAGAGGTAGTACGCTTGGTCGGAAGATGTTACCTGTTCGGCGACACGGTTGCTACTCAGGCCCACGTCCTCGGTAATTTCCAGACACTCCACTTGAGGTCCGAAGAACAACTTGTACATCTCCTCGTGCGTTAGGCCAAGGAAATTTCGAATGGCGTGCGGTCCCTCGGGATTGAACTCCCACAAGCGAAGAGGCCGGCGTTTGCAAGGCTAGACTTGACGAACCAGCATAACTTGTGTTACCGCGACCAAATTGAAATCTCCATTAAAGAGATCTTGGATGCGGCTTTGCAGTATAGGCACGTCCTTGGCCAGACCCCAGCTCAATCATCTGCTAATCCATGACATCAGTTGTGGAGGAGGGCCCGGGCGGAAAACGGGGGCGGCCGCCCACTTAGCACTTCTAGGAGCCGTGATGTAGAACCACTCCTGTTGCCACAATTCAGACACCTCTAGAATGGAACCTTTTGGCCATGCAGCTCCCATCATCCTGCGTATTGAGGCACCTCCACACGCCGCATGTTGCCCCTCGATCATCTTCGGCTCTACTTCAAAAGTCTTGAGCCATAGGCCAAAGTGAGGGGTAACCCGGAGGAAGGCCTCGCACACAACAATAAACGTCGTGATATGAAGAAAGGAGTCCGGAGCTAGATCATGGAAATCTAGCCCGTAGTAAAACATCAAACCCCTGACAAAAGGATCCAATGCAAGGCCTAGACCTCAGAGGAAGTGGGAGACGAACACGACGCTCTTGTGGGTTCGGGGGAGGGGACAGCCTGCCCCCGGGGAGGCAGCCGATGCAGAATCTCGGCGGTCAGATTATCTGGCCTCCTCAACTTGACGTCTTCCGTGACGGAAGAAGGCACCCATCGGCTTGAAGCTAGATCCGACATGACTGAAGGTTCGCGGAGCACCTGACCTGAACTTTAGGCGTTTGAGCTTGAGGTGGGGGAAAGATTTGATTGAGCACGGGAGGGAAAAATAAAAAGCCTTGTCCCTTTATAAAGAGGCGAACATTAAGTGTCCTCTCCGTGTCCGTTTGGACTTGCCTATAACCTAGGAGTCCTAGGAATGGTTGGGTTACCCACGCCCATATTGATGAGAATCCCGGAATAAGGGGGCACGATCTCTGCTTTGACAAGACGTGCCAAGGAAGCCGCCTCGCATGACGCGCTGAGGTGGGATAATTAAACGACTCGGATAAAGGCTTGGCCGTGGTGTGTCGCACCACGGAATATGTCAGAAGATTAGATTTGTGTAAATATTATTCTCTCCATGACAATATGTGGAAAACTTATTTTGCAGAACCGGACACTATCTTTGTGTTTAAAATCTTCTATGAAATACTTGGAGGAGGAACCCGCCTTGCAATGCCGAAGACAATTTGCGCGTCGGACTCGTCATCATTGAAGCCTGGTTCAGGGGCTACTGAGGGAGTCCTGGATTATTGGGTGTTCGAATAGCCGAACTATACCTTCAGCCGGATTCCTGGACTATGAAGATACAAGATTGAAGACTCCGTCCCGTGTCCGGAAGGGACTTTCCTTGGCGTGGAAGGCAAGCTTGGCGATACGGATGTTCAGATCTTCTACCATTGTAACCGACTCTATGTAACCCTAACTCTCTCCGATGTCTATATAAACCGGAGGGTTTTAGTCTGTAGGACAACATACACATCAACAATCATACCATAGGCTAGCTTCTAGGGTTTGGCCTCTCTGATCTCGTGGTAGATCTACTCTTGTACTACCCATATCATCAATATTAATCAAGCAGGACGTAGGGTTTTACCTCCATCAAGAGGGCCCAAACCTGGGTAAAACTTCGTGTCCCTTGCCTCCTGTTACCATCCGGCCTAGACGCACAGTTCGGGACCCCCTACCCGAGATCCGCCGTTTTGACACCGATATCCTTAAATTTTCGTTCTCATTAAAGGGTGATGCTAAGATATGGTTTAATTCTCTTGATCCTGGTTGTGTGCGTAGTCCCCAGGATATGATTTATTACTTCTCTGCTAAATATTTCCCTGCTCATAAGAAACAAGCTGCTTTAAGGGATAATATATAATTTTGTGCAAATTGAAGAAGAGAGTCTCCCACAAGCTTGGGGGAGGCTTCTCCAATTACTTAATGCTTTGCCTGATCATCCTCTTAAGAAAAATGAAATACTTGATATCTTTTATAATGGACTAACCGATGCTTTCAGAGATTACCTGGATAGTTGTGCTGGTTCTGTTTTCAGGGAAAGAACACCGGATGAAGCTGAAATTCTATTGAATAATATGTTGACAAATGAAAATAATTGGACACCTCCGGAGCCAATTCCTGAGCCTATTCCTAAACCAACTCCGAAGAAGAGGGGTATTCTATTTCTCAATCCTGAAGATATGCAAGAGGCAAAGAAATCTATGAAAGAAAAAGGTATTAAAGCTGAAGATGTTAAGAATTTACCTCCTATTGAAGAAATACATGGTCTTAATTTACCGCATGTTGAAGAAACATATGATCTTAATCCATTCCTATTGAAGAAACTCATGGTCTTGATAACCCGACACAGGTAGTAAAGGTAAATTCTCTCTATAGATATGATAAAGCTGAAATCCCATTTACTAAGTTTGCTAGCCCATGCTTAGATGAGTTTGATAAATTTATGGCTAAGCAAGAAGACTTTAATGCTTATTTTGGTAGACAATTGAAATACAATTCAAATATTTGAACACTTGGGTGATTATATGGCTAATGTCAAAGGTGAACTTAAACTTATTAGTAAACATGCTTCTATGGTTACCACTCAAGTAGAACAAGTACTTAAATAGTAAAATAATGATAATGATTGTTAGAGTTATGACTAGAGGTGGTAGAATGACTCAGGAACCTTTGTATCCTGAAGGCCATCCTAAGAGAATTGAGCAAGATTCTCAGAGAAATAATATAGATGCACCTAGTCCTTCTAAAAGGAAGAAAAAGAAAAATGATAGGACTTTGCATGCTTCTAGTGAACCTATTACTGAAACACCTGAGAATCCAAATGATATTTCTATTTCTGATGCTGAAACTCAATCTGGTAATGAACCTGAAACTAGTAATAATGTTAATGATAATGTTCATGATGATGCTCAACCTAGTAATGATAATGATGTAGAAATTGAACCTGCTGTTGATCTTGATAACCCACAATCAAAGAATCAACGTTATGATAAGAAAGACTTTGTTGCTAGGAAACATGGTAAGAAAGAGAACCATGGGTTCAGAAACCCATGCCTTTTCCTCCCAAACCATCCAAGAAAAAGGATGATGAGGATTTTGAGCGCTTTGCTGAAATGATTAGACCTATCTTTTTGCGTATGCGATTAACTGATATGCTCAAAATGAATCCTTATGCTAAGTACATGAAAGAAATTGTTACTAATAAAAGAAAGATACCTGAAGCTGAAATTTCCACCATGCTTGCTAATTATGCTTTTAAGGGTGGAATACCAAAGAAACTTGGAGATCCAGGAGTACCCACTATACCATGCTCCATTAAAAGAAACTATGTTAAAACTGCTTTATGTGATCTTGGAGCCGGTGTTAGTGTTATGCCTCTCTCTTTATATCGTAGACTTGATTTGAATAAGTTGACACCTACTGAAATATCTTTGCAAATGGCTGATAAATCAACTGCTATACCTGTTCGGTATTTGTGAGGATGTGCCTGTTGTAGTTGCAAACGTTACTATTTTAACGGACTTTGTTATTCTTGATATTCCCGAGGACGATAGTATGTCTATTATTCTTGGAAGACCCTTTTTGAATACTGCAGGGCTGTTATTGATTGCACTAAAGGCAATGTCACTTTTCATGTTAATGGTAATGAGCATACGGTACACTTTCCGAGGAAACAACCTCAAGTTCATAGTATCAACTCTATTGGAAAAATTCCATCGATTATATTTGGAGGTTTTGAATTTCCTCTTCCTACTGTCAAGAAGAAATATGATATTCTTATTATTGGGGATGTGCATATCCCCGTTGAGGTAACATAGTGTTATTCGAAATTTCTCCGGTTCCATGTTATTCGGAATGAGTTCGTTAACAAGACTTGATCAACCTTGTTAGTGGATTCCTTTTGATGATCATGAGATGGATGAAACTAGAAGGCACAACCTTCTGTACCCCACTTTTACTTTCTGTTATTTATATTAAATAAAATAAAAATAAATATTTTTCTGTCTGTTATCTGATTATCCGTGCAATATAAAAATACCCCGAAAATAAAAGTTCTCCAAATGCCCTGAAATTTAAATATGATTTTTTCTAGAATATTTGAGAATATTTGGCACTGAGAACACAGCAGGGGGGTCAACCACCTGCCCACGAGGGTGGAGGGCGCGCCCTACCCCTGGGCGCGCCCCTGCCTCGTGGGCCCATGGTGGCCCTCCTCCACTTATCCTTTCACCCACACACTCCTTCTTCCCCCAAACACGAATATCCAGCTCAAACCCGAGTCCAAGCTCGTTTTGCTGCCATTTTCGATCTCCTTGCTCAAAGCACCTCTCACAAAACTGCTTGGGGAGATTGTTCCTTGGTATGTGACTCCTCCATTGGTCCAATTAGTTTTTGTTCTAGTGCTTTATTCATTGCAAATTTTTGCTGCTTAGGTGACCCTGTTCTTGAGCTTGCATGTCAAATTTATATGGTCAAAAGTAGTTTTGATGCATGATATAGGCCCTAGGCACTTGTAGGAGTAGTTGCTATCAATATTATTGAGTTTGGTTTACTTTTATTTTGAAGTTACTAAAAATTTTCAGAATTTTTCAGAGGAAGAAAAATGCTTAGGAAAATGTTCCAAGGTGGTTCCTCAAGGAAGCAAGGACCAGGTGCAATGCGTGATGCTGATGACGAGCCACCAAGAGACGCTCCAGTGCGTCCTTGTGAATGGCCTTCTGAGAACTTTATGGATCGAGCGGGAATTAAGGAAGAATTCAACGCATATTTGCGTAACGCTGATCTTGTGAGCTTCGAGGAAGAGAAGTGCATCCAGTATCACAACCTCACCAGTACCTTTGTGAGGAGGTTTGAATTTTCAACTTCACGTAATTCTCCAACTGTCCTGTTTGATCTTTATGATAAATCTTACACTATGGACTTAGAGCATTTTACCACTGCATGCAAACTTCCACAATGGGGTAGTATAAGGGATCCTCGCAAATCTGAATTTAGAGATTTTCTTGCTAGCATAACTGTGGGAGAATCTAGAGATATTACACAAGCTACCATAGGGAGCATCCACTTTCCTGCTATACATTATTTTGCTCTCTTCATAGGTAGATGCATAAATGGTAAAGATGAGGCATGTCACATGTGTGTCCCCGATCTCAGTATTCTTAGGAATGCTATGTCAAGAGACAAATCATATAATTTGGGAGCAATTATTGCACGTAGGTTGCATATTAATAGACTTAATGGACATTTCTTTGGTGGAATTTATGCAAGCCACATAGCTAATTTTCTTGGTATAGCCATACGCGAAGATGATATTGAATTACCTCCTGCTTATCTAGATTTTAATGCTATGGTTCACCACCAGTTTGTCGACAGGAACGAATCACCTCTCCAGTATCGACTAATCTTTGACAGACGTCGTGTTGTCCGTATTACTCTCCCTGCCCCTGCCTTCTTTGATTATCAGGCAAGAGGAAGATATACTATTACCAGAGAGGAGGCAGATGAGTACGAGAGGAGAGAGGAGGCCGCTCGTCGCCACGCTGCAGCTCAGCAGGCGATAGCTGCTGCATCACAGTACGACCCCACTACTATTATGGATATCCGCCAGGCCAGCCGTGGCCATAGACCAACTTAGGCCAAAAGCCTAAGCTTGGGGGAGTACGTATTTCCCACCGACATTACATTTATGCACACACTCATTGCTAGATGTCGGTGCTCATACTTTTTCATTGTATCATCCATGCTAGTTTATTTTCCTTTTTATGCTTTCTTCTTGTGTGTTTAATAAACCTTAAGAAAAACCAAAAAAATTAGTTGTAGCTTTTTAATGTTTATTTCCATGCTTGTGTCGGTGTCAAAACCGGCGGATCTCGGGTAGGGGGTCCCGAACTGTGCGTCTAGGCCGGATGGTAACAGGAGGCAAGGGACACGAAGTTTTACCCAGGTTCGGGCCCTCTCGATGGAGGTAAAACCCTACGTCCTGCTTGATTAATATTGATGATATGGGTAGTACAAGAGTAGATCTACCACGAGATCGAAGAGGCTAAACCCTAGAAGCTAGCCTATGGTATGATTGTTGGATGTGTATGTTGTCCTACGGACTAAAACCCTCCGGTTTATATAGACACCGGAGAGGGTTAGGGTTACACAAAGTCGGTTACAATGGTAGGAGATCTCATATCCGTATCGCCAAGCTTGCCTTCCACGCCAAGGAAAGTCCCTTCCGGACACGGGACAGAAGTCTTCAATCTTGTATCTTCATAGTCCAGGAGTCCGGCTGAAGGTATAGTCCGGCCATCCGGACACCCCCTAATCCAGGACTCCCTCAGTAGCCCCTGAACCAGGCTTCAATGACGACGAGTCCGGCGCGCATATTGTCTTCGGCATTGCAAGGCGGGTTCCTCCTCCAAGTACTTCATAGAAGATTTTGAACACAAAGATAGTGTCCGGCTCTGCAAAATAAGTTTCCACATATTGCCATAGAGAGAATAATATTTACACAAATCTAATCTGCTGACGTATTCCGTAGTGTCACACCACGGCCAAGCCTTTATCCGAGTCGTTTCATTATCCCACCTCAGCGCGTCATGCGAGGCGGTTTCCTTGGCACGTCTTGTTAAAGAAGAGATCGTGTCCCCTTATCCGGGATTCTCATCAATACGGGCGTGGGTAACCCAACCGCTTCTAGGACTCCTAGATTATAGGCAAGTCCAAACGGACACGGAGAGGACGCTTGATATTCACCCTCTTTATAAAGGGGACAAGGCTTTTATTTTTCCCTCCCGTGCTCAATCGAATCCTTCCCCCACCTCAAGCTCAAACGCCCGAAGTTCAGGTCAGGTGCTCCGAACCTCCAGTCATGTCCGGATCTAGCCTTCAAGGCCGATGGATGCCTTCCTCCGTCACGGAAGAAGACATCAAGAAGTTGAGGGAGGCCAGATATCTGACCGCCGAGATTTTGCATCGGCTGCCTCCCCGAGGGCAGGCCGTCCACCCCCGAACCCAACGAGAACGTCGTGTTCGTCTCCCACTTCCTCCGAGGCCTAGGCCTTGCCCTGGATCCTTTCGTCAGGGGTTTGATGTTTTACTACGGGCTAGATTTTCATGATCTAGCTCCGGACTCCTTTCTTCATATCACGACATTTATTATCGTGTGCGAGGCCTTCCTCCGGGTTACCCCTCACTTTGGCCTATGGCTCAAGACCTTTGAAGTGAAGCCGAAGCTGGTCGAGGGGCAACATGCAGCGTGTGGAGGTGCCTCAATACGCAAGATGACGGGAGCTCCGTGGCCCAAAGGTTCCATCCCAGAGGTGTCTGAATTGTGGCAACAGGAGTGGTTCTACATCACGGCTCCTAGAAGTGCCAAGTGGGGCGGCCCCTGTTTTCCGCTCGGGCCCTCCACCACAGCTGATGTCATGGATCAGCAGAGGTCTAAGCTGGGGTCCAGTCAAGGACGTGCCTATACTGCAAGGCCGCATTCGAGATCTCTTCAATGGAGATTTCAGTTTGGTTGCGGTGATATAGGTTATGCTGGTTCGTCAAGTCCAGCCTTGCAAACGCCGCCCTCTTCGCATGTGGGAGTTCAATCCCAAGGGACCGCGTGCCATTCAAAATTTTCTCGGCCTGATGCACGAGGAAATGTACAAGTCATTCTTCGGACCTCAGACGGAGTGTCCGGAAATCACCGAGGACATGGGCCTGAGTAGTAACCGCACTGCCGAACAGGTAAGGCTTCTTCCGGCCGAACATACTTTCTCTACTTTGTTACGAAGTTATTTCTGAGAGTTCGCTTTTTGACCAGGGACTGGCTACAAAGGCAAGTTGATTCGTGTTCGGCCCCCCTCCCTGAAGAGTTTGGAAAACCCGTATTGGGAAAAGATGCTCCAGACCGCACCTCCTGAAGGTGTCATCGCGGAGGGCCTCTCCGAGTCCGGTGAGGCCAGAAGATAATCCCATTGACCCCCGAAGCTCCCAGTGTCCGGCTCCCGAAGAGAGCAGACAAAAGAGTCCGGCACCGTCTAGTGTGCGATCGGATGTTCTGAGGGAGTTGGTGGGGCGAGCGGCCATCTCAGATGAACACCGTGTGATGAATACGGTGATGGAGAGAATATCGTCCGCCGAAAGCGGATTGCATGAAGCTTTTATGAGTCTACTGACAGGCTTTGAGGTACGTAAAAGAATGTATGATAGTCCTGCACATGCTAGGTGTGCCCTGTGTAGATAGTAGCCCCTGAGACTCTGGTTGTCGTCGGAAACGACGACGAACAGAGGATCATATTCCCAGGTAATAACCATACTGCCTCTATGTGCAGGTGATGGAAGCTCCGGTGGCTAGCCGGACTAGCGAGTTTGCCCATTTAACGGCAGTTGGATGCGGCAGACGCCGACATCGAGCTTGTTAACAAAAGGCTTGACGAGGCACAGGGTAAGTGTCATTATCTGGTAAACGCCACATAGGAAGAGCAGCATGATGCCAGTATCTTTAATATGTTGTGACTGCAGATGGAGCTGCCACTGTTGAAGCCTTGCGGGCAGAACTTGCCCGAGCCAAGGAACAAGCGAGGTTGGTAATGCGGCTGGAAGGCGGCCGAAGAGTTGCAAGCCGAGAAGGCCGCGCATGGCGAGACCCGAGACAAGATGGCCAAGATGGCTATAGAATTAAAAGTCGCCGCCGACCGTTGCCGGGTTCTTGAAAAGGAAAACCAAGCGAAGGCATCGGACCTTGAGAAGGCTGCTGCGACGAAAAAGGATCTCCGCTCTGCTATGAGGGCAAAGAAGGAGGAGCTGCGGGAAGCCGGGGATATTGTAGCTGGGAAATCCTTTATGTTGCGGAGGAAATTCGGAGATCCACGGTATGCCCCTCTGGATCGGCTGTGGAGTTCGGAGGATGTGTATATGGATTTGGCGGCGAGCGCTGCCGATGCGGCCAAGTACTTCCAGGGTCAGACGGACCGTGGAGTAGACCAGCTGTTTTGGAGACAATTCCATTCTCCCGAGCGTCCACTTTCATTGACTGACCAATTAGCCGAATGGGCCGAACTAAATAGGTTGTCCGGACTCTCTATGAGGTCTGTTGTGGATCAGCTATGGCCGGGAAGGCAAAACCGAACAGCTATTTCAGCTTGGTGCAGCAGGTCCTTGACGTGGTGCCGCGCATTAATGCGATGAGGAGGTCGGCGTGCATAGAGGGCGCACGGATGGCCTTTGCCCGTGTTAAGGCATATTGGGCGGAGATGGATGCTACCAATGTTGCAGCGCGGATTCGGCTATAGGTCGAAAGGCTGCCGAGCACTACTTTGAAGAAGTTCTTGAGGGTGCCCGTTTGATAGAGACCCAGTGCTCAAAAAATATTATGTTTGAGTGATATGTAATCTCATTGTAAGCGAAATGCTTTTATAAATTTTTATAAGGCTATTTTTATACTTTTGCCTGAAAGTAATATGATGCCTCCTGGGCGGCCGTTTATGTATACATGTGTATAACCTGAAAGATTGCAGCCGTCGGCTTCAACCCTCACGCATATAATGCGGAGGTGCTCGCAAAAACACGCATTCACACTTAACCCAACGTCTTGGTCCTATTAAGGAGGTGATAGCGGAGCGAGCGAGGCAACCGGACTATAATGCTTTAGCACTTTCACTTAGCCATAGGAGTTTGACAGTGGGGCTACTAGATAGCCCCTGGTGGCTCCGCACTCTCCCGATCTCGGGGGTGCGTACATGCCTGGCCGGGAAACGGCCCTTGTTAAGGCAGAGGAATTCTAACATTCCACAGGTCATCGAGTGGTTGACCAGTCTCACGCTATATCATGACAGTCAGTTTTCGGCTTTCTCTACTGAGGTGCTCGTCCGGATGAACCAGGGCACAATCGCAGTAGTTCTCCTGGTGCTACCTTAGCGAAGCGGAACGTAAGGCACCAAAACACAGGAGCCGGGCAAACCCAACATTTGACCAAAGACAATGATTCGGAGCTGATGCATATAAGGCCAAACTCGCGACGCCGAACACTCCCTAAGGTATTCGGTCTTTGTGGTATAAACCGGGCCTAAATAGTGGCCTTTGTAAGAAGCCCGTGTCCAGGTACGTGCATTGTTCTGGCGTGGCCACATGCCAAGACGTCAGCATCCTTCTCAACGGTGGATATGTATCAACAAGAGACAGTAAAAAAGGTTTACGCAGGGTCTTAATCTAAAAAGAATCCTTGGAGCGGGTCCCTGCTGCACGTCTGCGCCTGTGTCTCCGTTGTGCCGTATCCTGGACGGGTGTAGCACGATGATCGTCTGTAAAAGAGAGGAAGTTAAGTGAAAAAGTTGTCGTGCAAAAGGATAGTTTTTAAAGAAACCATGTATAATTCAAGATGATAAGAAATTGCCACTTGTCTGCGCGCGTTGAGCCCCTTGTATTGACAAATAGGGGTGTGACCACTTATTTCCGTATAAATAGCGGCGCCGGACTTGATTAGTTGTATCTGAGGTCTTGATGACCTATTGGATGCTTTCGTTTGTCCGGGCGCCTTTAGTGTGCGGCGGCCAAGGCAGCCTCACTCTCTTCGGCGCGCAGAGATCGCTTGATATTTCCGTGCACTGTAATGATGCCACGTGGACTGGGCATCTTGAGTGTGAGGGGGGCATAGTGTGGTATTGCATTAAAGCGAGCGAAAGCTTCGCGTCCGAGCAGTGCTTGATAGCCACTTTGAAACGGAGCGATGTGGAAAGTTAAATGCTCGCGACAGAAGTTATCGGGGGAGCCAAATGTAACTTGTAGTAAGGAGGGAGCCCGTACAACGAGCCCCTGGGCCTGGCGTTACTCCTTTAAAGGTAGTATTGCTATGGCGAATTTGTGTTGGGTCTAGCCCCATCCCGCGGATTGTATCCTGATATATTAGGTTTAGGCTACTGCCGCCGTCCATCAAGACCCTTGTGAAGTGATATCCGCCAATTACTGGGTCTAATACCAGGGCAGCCCATCCTGCGTGTCGGATACCTGCTGAGTAATCGCGATGGTCGAAAGTGATCGGTTGAGATGACCAGTGGCAGGACTTCGTGGTGATAGGCACTTGGGTATACTTTCCTGGGAGTGCCGCATTGTTTTTTCCCTTGATTACGTGTAACACGTTTACTGTTTTGACTTCTGGTGGAAATTGCTTTTGTTCCCCCGTGTCTTGCTTGGGGGGCTCGTCCTCGTCTTCACTTGGTGTATCCTCCCCCTTGTGTACGGCGTTGAGCTTGCCGGACTGCTTGAAGACCCAACATTCTCTGTGGGTATGATTAGCAGGTTTACCAGGGGTACTATGAATCTGACATACTTGGTCCAGAATTTTGTTGAGGCTGGACAGTTCGTCCCTGGTGCCTTTAGGGGGCGGCTTTTGGCCTGGCCAAGAGCTTTTGAATCCGGCATTTACTGTCGCGCCCTTCGTGTTGTCTTCTTTATTCCGGCGTTTGTTATTGCTGTTGTGCCATGATTTCGCATTTCCATCTCTAACTTCAGATGTACTAGGGTCGCAGGTGCTGCATCTGGCTAGCCAGCTGTCCTCCCCCGCGCAAAAGTGGGTCATGAGGTTTGTTAATGCGGCCATCGTTCTCGGCTTATTTTGGCCGAGGTGTATGGCGAGCCATTCGTCACGGACGCTATGCTTGAAAGCTGCTAAGGCTTCGGCGTCCGGACAGTCGACAATCTGGTTCTTTTTAGTAAGAAACCTGTTCCAAAGCTTTCGGGCTGACTCTCCGGGCTGTTGAGTTATATGACTCAAATTGTCCGCATCCGGAGGTCGGACATATGTCCCTTGAAAATTTGCCCGAAAAGCGTCTTCAAGCTCTTCCCAACTTCCAATGGAGCTTTCGGGGAGGCCTTTGAGCCAGTGACGAGCTGTCCCTTTGAGCTTGAGGGGTAGGTACTTGATGGCGTGGAGATCATCTCCTTGAGCCATATGGATATGAAGGATGTAGTCCTCAATCCAGACCCCGGGGTCTGTTGTTCCGTCGTATGCCTCTATATTTACGGGCTTGAATCCCTTTGGAAATTCGTGGTCCAGCACCTCATCGGTGAAACATAGGGGGGGTGGCACCCCTGTAGCTGGGTGTACCGCGTTGTTCGGATGTTTGTTGTGTTGCATTGTATGCTGGGGCGCGCTTGCGTGGTCCATAGATGGATCTTGTTGCACCGTCCTTTGGGTGCGAGCCCTCGCATTGGTTGCATGTTGTATGGTGAGCGGTGTTGTATGCCACTCTGTGTTGGTAGAGGGGTCGTCTATCCAACCAGGTGGCTGCTTTGATATTTGGTTGCGGGGGGTCTGAGGCCTCCTCATCGAATTCGGGTAGCAGCTTCCATTTTGGGTAGCTTTTGTAGGGGCGATTGTCGCCGTACCTTGCTGCTGTGTTGAGTATTTTACTCCATCTGATTTGGAGTGTGTCTTGCGCGGCCTTGAGCCTTTGCTTCTGCTTTCTCAGACTCCTCGAGGTGGCAACAAGCCTCGTATGGGCAGTCTGCTGCTTCGGGTGCTTGTCCGGCGTTATGTCGTCCGGACCATGATCCTCGATAGGATTTGTTTGTTCGGTTTGATTATCCAGATTGCCGTTGTCCGGCAGCGGTTCGCCCTGCTTCAGCGCTGGGTCTGTGTGATCGCTATTTCTGTCGGGGCGGCGCTTGCGTCGCCGCTTTGACTGCTTTTCGTCCTTCCGCTCCTCGTCGTCATCTTTTGGTGCGTCCACCATGTATACGTCATATGACGAGGTGGCGTTCCAGGGCCCAATAGGCGCTGGTTCTTCATTGTCTCCTTCATCTGCGTCTATACCGTCGATGTCTTCGGAGTCGAGGTCGAGCATGTCGGTTAAATCATCGACGGTGGCTACAAAGTGGGTGGTGGGTGGGCTTTGAATTTCTTCATCGTCTGCATCCCAATCTCGCTGACCGTAGTCCGGCCAAGGCTCTCCTGATAAAGAGAGAGACTTTAGTGATTTCATAATATCGCCGAAGGGCGGGTGCTGAAAGATGTCCGCGGCAGTAAACTCCATGATCGGCGCCCAATCGGATTTGATCGGCAGAGGCGCGAATGGTTCGGAGTCCGGAGAGGAGTCCGGCTCCTTGGAATCATGAGTTTCACGGTGTGCGGGGCTGGCGTTCGGCTCAATCGCCGTTAAGATCGCAACCCCCAAGGTGGCGTCCCACCGCCCATCCTCGATCGGTGTAGTTGGCTCCGAATTAAGGGTCGGAGCTGATGCGGGTGCGGCCTCGAGGGCACTGTTCGGCGGCAGAGCTAAATCATGCTCGTCATGACAGAGCGGCGTGCTCGGCAGTGGCTCGAATCCGTCGGAGATCAAGTCTCCACGGATGTCAGCCGTATAGTTTAAACTTCCAAATATGACCTGACGACCAGGGGCGTAGCTTTCGATCTGCTCCAGACGGCCAAGCGAATTGGCCCGCAGTGCGAAGCCGCCAAAGACGAAGATCTGTCCCGGGGAGGAAGGTCTCCCCTGGACTGCATCGCTATTGATGATCGTAGGAGCCATCGAGCCTGACGGCGATGACACAGAGGAACTCTCAATGAAAGCACCAATGTCGGTGTCAAAACCGGCGGATCTCGGGTAGGGGGTCCCGAACTGTGCGTCTAGGCCGGATGGTAACAGGAGGCAAGGGACACGAAGTTTTACCCAGGTTCGGGCCCTCTCGATGGAGGTAAAACCCTACGTCCTGCTTGATTAATATTGATGATATGGGTAGTACAAGAGTAGATCTACCACGAGATCGAGAGAGGCTAAACCCTAGAAGCTAGCCTATGGTATGATTGTTGATGTGTATGTTGTCCTACGGAGTAAAACCCTCCGGTTTATATATGTGGGGGAACGTAGCAGAAATTCAAAATTTTCCTACGTGTCACCAAGATCTATCTATGGAGAAACCAGCAACGAGGGGAAGGAGAGTGCATCTACATACCCTTGTAGATCGCTAAGCGGAAGCGTTCAAGAGAACGGGGTTGAAGGAGTCGTACTCGTCGTGATCCAAATCACCGGAGATCCTAGTGCCGAACGGACGGCACCTCCGCGTTCAACACACGTACAGCCCGGTGACGTCTCCCATGCCTTGATCCAGCAAGGAGAGAGGGAGAGGTTGAGGAAGACTCCATCCAGCAGCAGCACAACGGCGTGGTGGTGGTGGAGGAGCGTGGCAATCCTGCAGGGCTTCGCCAAGCACCACGGGAGAGGAGGAAGATGTGTCAGGAGGGAGAGGGAGGCGCCAGGCTTAGATGGTTGCCCTCCCTTCCCCCCACTATATATAGGGCCAAGGGAGAGGGGGGGCGCAGCCTTGGCCCTTCCTCCAAGGAAGGGTGCGGCCAAGGGAGGAGTCCCTCCTCCCCAAGGCACCTCGGAGGTGCCTTCCCCCTTTAGGACTCTTCCTTTCCCTCTTCTTTTGGCGCATGGGCCTCTTGGGGCTGGTGCCCTTGGCCCATATAGGCCAAGGCGCACCCCCTACAGCCCATGTGGCCCCCCGGGGCAGGTGGCCCCACCCGGTGGACCCCCGGGACCCTTCCGGTGGTCCCGGTACAATACCCGGTGACCCCGAAACTTGTCCCGATGGCCGAAAATAGGATTTCCTATATATAAATCTTTACCTCCGGACCATTCCGGAACTCCTCGTTGACGTCCGGGATCTCATCCGGGACTCCGAACAACTTTCGGGTTACCGCATACTAATATCTCTATAACCCTAGCGTCACCGAACCTTAAGTGTGTAGACCCTACGGGTTCGGGAGACATGCAGACATGACCGAGACGTTCTCCGGTCAATAACCAACAGCGGGATCTGGATACCCATGTTGGCTCCCACATGTTCCACGATGATCTCATCGGATGAACCACGATGTCAAGGACTTAATCAATCCCGTATACAATTCCCTTTGTCTAGCGGTATTGTACTTGCCCGAGATTCGATCGTCGGTATCCCGATACCTTGTTCAATCTCGTTACTGGCAAGTCTCTTTTACTCGTTCCGTAACACATCATCCCGTGATCAACTCCTTGATCACATTGTGCACATTATGATGATGTCCTACCGAGTGGGCCCAGAGATACCTCTCCGCTTACACGGAGTGACAAATCCCAGTCTCGATTCGTGCCAACCCAACAGACACTTTCGGAGATACCTGTAATGCACCTTTATAGTCACCCAGTTACATTGTGACGTTTGATACACCCAAAGCACTCCTACGGTATCCGGGAGTTGCACAATCTCATGGTCTAAGGAAATGATACTTGACATTAGAAAAGCTTTAGCATACGAACTACACGATCTAGTGCTATGCTTAGGATTGGGTCTTGTCCATCACAATCATTCTCCTAATGATGTTGATCCCGTTATCAACGACATCCAATGTCCATGGTTAGGAAAACCTAACCATCTATTGATCAACGAGCTAGTTAACTAGAGGCTTACTAGGGACATGGTGTTGTCTATGTCCACAACATGTATCTGAGTTTCCCTATCAATACAATTCTAGGCATGGATTAATAACGATTATCATGAACAAGGAAATATAATAATAACCAATTTTATATTGCCTCTTCTAGGGCATATTTC